>NC_059428.1:23446224-23746224 GCF_021028975.2 Sphaerodactylus townsendi
CTTGCTCCATTCTCTCACGTCTGCTTCTCTCTCTCTCTCTTGCTCCATTCTCTCACCTCTGCTTTTCTCTCTCTCTTGCTCCGTTCTCTTTCCTCTGCTTCTCTCTCTCTTGCTCCATTCTCTCACGTCTGCTTCTCTCTCTCTCTCTTGCTCCGTTCTCTGCTTCTCTCTCTCTCTTGCTCCATTCTCTCGCCTCTGCTTTTCTCTCTCTCTTGCTCCGTTCTCTGTCCTGTGCTTCTCTCCCTCTCCTCTTACAGGAGGGCTGCACATGAATGACCATGGCCGGGTGTGGGGAGGGCACGGGGCGGGCGAGCGGTGCAGTAATGCACGTGCAAAAGGTTCAGCGTTCTTCCGGCAAGTAAAGCGCGCGCAAAACGTTCTTCCGGCACAGAGGAGGGGAGGGGAGAGAGGGGAGGCAAAACGTCCTTCCAGCACAGAGGAGAGGAGGGGGGGAGCCGAGTAGAGATCTAAACAGTGCGGAGACAAGACTCGTGAGCTAATGCGAGGCCCCAGGAAGGGGCAGCCATGCCGGGAGCCGCACTGCAAGTAGTCAGGAGCCGTTTGCGGCTCGCGAGCCGCGGGTTCCCGACCCCTGGTCTAACCCAAAATCTCCAGAAATGTCCTAACATGATGTTAGCAACCCTCTGTAACAGAAGCAAGCTCCTTATGGAGTTCCCATGAGCTTATCAAGCCTCCCCTCTTCTACAAGATTTTCACATAATTTGGCTAGCTTTGCTTTGGCAGGTTTTCAAAAGCATTTGACTAAAGAAATGCTTGCATCAGATTTTTGCAGAACTACTTTGGACTTCGAACAATGTGGACATGGTTATTTTTGTAGTTTTGCATGTATTAATTACCACTTGTTAGCTGAAAAATTAAGGCCCTAACTCTCTTAAATAGATAGAAAGATGAATGTATGGGTGTTCAGATACATTCAGCTGAAGAGGTTCATAAAATAGGCTTAAGTTATGATTATTTATTGCTCTTCAATCACATTTGGTTCAGATATGTAAAGACATATGCTTGATAAATGTTGTAACTGGTGTGTACCAAGGGCTAGACTAGGGCCCCTTCTGCACATGCAGAACAATGCACTTTCAGTCCACTTTCAATTCACTTTGAAGCTGGATTTTACTGTGCGGAATAGCAAAATCCACTTTCAAACACTTGTGAAAGTGGATTGCATGTGCATTAATCTGCATGTGTGGAAGAGGCTTAGAAGTGTTGCCATCAGGCCTGGAGGAAAATGTCCTATCCTTTTAATAAATGTGTGGAAATAGGCAGCTGCATATCATTAAGACTCTATTAATGCAGAAGGACTTTTTTTCTTCAAGCAGATGGCAACACTGTAAAATGCACATGACCAGGAGGCATCATTTGCAAGCTTCTCCCATTCAAACACAGTGAGGTATTTCTTCGACAGTAAAATGGACTTTCTCCCCTCTAAAGATTTACTGATGTGCTTTTAGCCTAGGGTTGGCTTCACTCTCAAATCTCCAGAAATTTCTCAAGCCTTAAACCTTTAGAGTGAGTGTACCTATCCTCCCTCATTACACTGCATTTTAAAATTGTATATTATACAGTCTTTATTTTATTGTTATTATTTTGCTGTCAAGTTTCAGGGTCAATCAGTGCTGACTCTGTACGGTTTTCAAGGCAAGAGATAAACAGAGATGGTTTGTTATTGACTGCCTTTGCATAGCAATGCTGGACTTTCTTGGTGACCTTTTGTCTAACTATTAACTGGGCCAACCTTGCTTAGCTTCTGAGATCTGACAAAATTGAGCTATCGTAGGCCCCTTCCGCACATGCAAAATAATGCGTTTTCAAACCACTTTCACAACTGTTTGAAAGTGGATTTTGCTATTCCGCACAGCTTCAAAGAGCACTGAAAGCAGTTTGAAAGTGCATTATTCTGCACATGCGGAATGAGCCCTGTGCTATCCAGGTAAGGTCATTCTCTAATTGTAAAGTTCAATTCATTGAATGTATTATGTTGTGTTTATTTCATTGTTCTTTAATTGTGTTATCTAGTTTTATTGTATTATATTGCATTACTTTTATAATCCTGTAATTCACCTTGAAGTTCAATGCGAAAGATGTACAACAAACAAACAAACAAATAAAATCGTGTGTGTGCCATCATTATTTGTAACTTGGCCTTTGGTAGTGTTGTGTAAATTTTGCTTATTTCTCATCTGTGAAACTAACAAAAAACAAAAAGGCAGTTGTAACAGACATTCTTAAAGTGCTGTTGAATAAGAATGATAGATCTTGGTAAATGGTATATGCCTGAGGCCATCACTGAAATTATGAATAGTCCTTATCATAACTGTTTTTCTGGGATAAGCTTCAGTCAGACCACAAAGGTTTTCAAAAGTTACCAGCCCTTGAAAAAATAAGCGACTTCTCTCTCAGGTACTTCGTAGGCAGCATCTACATTTGACATGAGCTGAGGGAAAGAGCTTGTAATGGAGAGCGGCCGCACACTTTTGAGTTGAGCTTGTCTTCGCCAGAAGACCCTATTGAGGAGAAAAGAAGGAAGACCCCTCAAAACTAAATGAAGAATATGCCTCACAAGACAGTTTAAAACAATATATATATATATTTAGTACTAGCCTGCCAACTTCCTGAAGGCCAGCAGGAATTTTTGGAAAACAATTTTTTTGGAAAACAAAGGATTTTTGGAAAACAAAAAAACCCATTCAATAGTGACTCATGCTTCACACACTTCAATAGGCACTCATGCTGATTCTGATCGGACCACTTGATAGAGCAACAGAGAAGAGCAAAGACAGATGTAGAAGAGCCATGGCTGAAAGCAGAATGGAACTAAAATGACCCCCTGTCACACTGGCACATTCTTTACAGAAAATGGAGCATGCAGTTCTTAGTACAAATTTCATCCACTGGAACTCTTACCTGTCTTTGAAGAAAAGAAGCTCTTTTCCTAGCACTGTGACAGCATCAAATGAGACCCTGGAGTCACAGTGGTCTGGATCAATTGGAGCTGGTGGTTTGGGAAGTGGTTGTTGGTGGACTCGGGATCCAGATTGTCGTGACCCTAAAATATCATGCACAATGCAACCAGTTTTATCGAGAAGGGCAAGCTACACTCAATTCTAGTAATGATGTATTTTTATAACAATTACATAGATCATGTTTAGTTCAAATATATGTCTCCGAAGCAGATTTTGTGTTGGCTGTCCTTGAAGGTATGCTTTTCTAGGCAATAATTTGTCTCAATAAATAGTACTAGCATTAGTAGCCCTCATGACAATAAAGGAAAAAAACTAGAAATGAAGTCAAAATGGGTGTGCAAAGTCAATGAACCAAAACCAAAGTAAAAAAAAATCGCAATTTTGCATACTGTTCTTGTAAAATATTTTTAAATACCATTATTCCAGAGGGGTTTTGAAGTGGTGAATTAGGATATTTCAACATTTATGCTGTTAGAAAAAGTAAATATGCCTTGAATATGGTTTTGTCTACAAAACAGTGAGCAGTAAAGTTCAGTAATAATTATTAAATTATTATTAAACAAACTATATGTGAACCAAGTCTGATTAATATTAAAAACTACAATTAATATAATGCTAAACAATGAAATACAGTATATATCAAGATACTGTGAAGGAAGAAGAATAAGAAGAGTTTGGATTTATATCCCCCCCCCCCCTTTCTCTCCTGTAGGAAACCCAAAGGGACTTATAATCTCCTTGCCCTTCCCCCCTCATAACAAACACTCTGTGAGGTGGGTTGGGCTGAGAGAGCCTGGAAAAGCTATGACTAGCCCAACTGGTGTGTGTGAAGAAAGACAACAGTAAGTATCTGGAGATATAATGCATAAATGTTTTAAGAAAGTATATTCACAACCCAAAATATCTAGATGGAGAACAGAAGGGAACAGTGGGGAATAAGTTGAAAGCATTTTTTTAAAATTAGAGAAGAAAAGGATATAAAATATGGATGAGCAAGACTTTATTTTTATGCTCTTGTTATTACCATATAGTGCCTGAATCCCTTTCACGTCATCTTTGGGGAGGCGGAAACCAAAGGGATGCTGGTATTTGTATGTGGGATACATTAATGCTGACGGGTCAGTAGAATGGGCAAGGCCCAGCGCATGGCCAAATTCATGAGCGGCAACAGTGAATAAGTTGAACCCTATGCAACGAAACAATATTTTTATTATATTTATTTATTAATGTATATTTTATTTATGCTTCACATAAACAGATGGTTTTTGTCTAAAATGAAAGGACACAAACAAGAACATACTAAGCTGCATTCTGTTAAATTGGCCTATTGGTGTATCAAGGCCAATCTTTTCCTTGAATGGAAGTTGGTCTCCAGATGGGGGTCTGTTATACCAACTCCTACTTGATCAGTGGTGGGATCCAAAAAATTTAGTAACAGGTTCCCATGGTGGTGGGATTCAAACTGTGGCGTAGCGCCAGTGGGGCTGGGCGTGGCACAATGGGGGCATGGCCGGGCATTCCGGGGGCGGGGCATTCCTGGGTGGGGCTGTGGCAAGGGACGCAGCCGCTGCGCCAGTCCTTGGGCAGGAAACGATGCTGCCACACACGCCGGTGCACCTCCTGCTAGACTGCTTCAAGTTCTGCGCGCTACTGCTGAGAGGAGGGGCGTAACTAAGGCAAAAATCACGTGGCAAAATCACCAATTAGTAACCCCTTCTCGGCACACACAAATAATTAGTAACCTACTCTCGGGAACCTGTGAGAACCTGCTGGATCCCACCTCTGTACTTGATCCTTCTAAATGCCAGTTTCAGTAATTTGAACCGAGGACTTTCTGTATGCAAAGCAGATGCCCTATCAGTGAGCCGCAGCTGGTCTTCCAGAATAGACCAAACAATTCAGCCTATTATCAGTCAGAGAGCCCTATCCAAAGAGGTAGGGAATAGGGCAGCAGCACCACAATGTCATCTTCAAAGAAGGAATCAGCAGCACAGATGCCACAGGTGTGTTCCTGAGCCAAAAGTGCATTGGGAGCCAACTAAAATCGACTCCGTCTCCAGGAATGCCTCTGGAGCACCCTCCAGAATGCCACTGCAAGATCCAGCTTCTGGGTTTGGGCACTGTGGTGGCTGGCCGCTGGGGTAAGTCCCTTGGTGCTGGCGTCTGTGCCACTTTATGCAGCTCTGATGTGACAAATGCCAGCACAACCCTTCTGCTGCTTCCAATGTGGCTTCAGCCCCCCTCCCCCTCCCGACAGATTGCATTGTAAAATTTTTAGAGTAAGTTCTTTAGATTTCAATGTGCCATTCCTAGCCCCTCTTCTCTGGCTGCCTTTGTTTGGTTGGTTGCTTGCAAATGAACAATAAAGATTGACAGATGGTTCTTCGGTGGGTGCTAATGGCTGAAGGGCTGATTCTTGTCATATTTCCCATCCAGATCGGTTTGACAATGTATGTGTGCCTGCATTTGTGCATGTGCACATATATAGTGTGCATACAATCTAGCTAGAAACTCAGTCTTTCTTCTATTTATTTAGTTTGTATTATTCTCCCATTTACAGAATTTTCCCAAAATATCTCTTGTTTACTGATTGCTTAGGAAAATAATCTCATGGATTTCTGTACAAATTCGATTTTTCTTTTGTTTACGGTTCCTCCTTTTTCTTGTTCTTCTCTACTCTTTTTTGCTGGCCTAATGGCCGTAATAAAACTGACTGACTGACTTAGGAAAATAATCTTAGAAAATTGAATGTCTGATCTGGAGAAACCATACACATCCGTCCATTGTTCAGTCATTGCCTTAATAGCCTGTTGTGAAGGGGGATGGAGAGGAGAGTAAGGCTAATTTCTCTGATCTGTGCACATATGCATGGTGTACATTCTAACAGGGAATACACAGACTTACTTGGGACATTCTGTCAAATATTGGACCTGTGACATACTGATAATAATATTTTAATCAATCAATATTTTCCAAATGGTGGCAGCAAGAACATCTACCAAAGTTCATGAGTTTAGGACAGGGGTCCTCAGTGCAGTTCCTGTAGGCACCGTGGTGTCTGATGGCAATTTTTTTAGGAAGTGGGTGGGGCCAGATAGCTTAGCAAGGCTTCTGATTGGTTGCATAGAATTCTTTAAATGTTTCTTTGGCAGGAACTGCTACCACAGCACAAGGAAGTTACTGAATTACTGAAGTTAAACTGTGGCAATCATTTTGTGACTGGCTCCACCTCCTGTGGCAGCCATTTTGTGGCAGCCACTTTGTTGCTGTGCCCACCATTGTGTGTCAGAGTTCCAAATGTGTCCTAAGCTTAAAAAAGAATGGGGCTCCCTGCTTTAGGATCAAACCCCCACCATAAATGAGCAGCTCTGGGACCCAGAGAGTTGGGGTGGACAGCAGCCAGTGTCAATGTATTCATCACAATGATAAGCTGTCATTCTGCTCTCATGCAAATAAATCATTTTGCTTTGCATTCCAAATGGTCCCTTCTAGGTATACTCGGTTGCATTAGGAAATTATAGTCCTACCATTCATCCCCATCGTCCACTTCTCAGCGTTATCAAAATGGGTGTCTCCACCTGGTCAGCTACTCAGGGAGCAAAGAAGCATGCGCTAAGAGTCCCTAAATTGGACCATCAAGTAGATGCGAGTCTCCATGATCTAATGAAGAGCACAAGGATAGATCATTATTTCATAATTGCTTTGGACAGAATAGCAGTTAGCTTGGCATTGTCTCAGTTGCATAATGGTTTCACATGGAAGTTGGCAATGATAGCGGAACTGACGCAAAAAATGCTACCGACTGTAGAATTCCAGGTAGAAAATCGAAACAGTGAACTCCATTAGAATGAGAATTTGGACACAGTGATTGCCTTCAGTAAACCCCATATGTCCCAACTCGGCCTCTGCGCTCGGCAGAGGCCAATTTACTGGAGATCCCTGGCCCCTCAATGACGCGGCTGGCCTCCACTCGGGCCAGGGCCTTTACGGCTCTGGCCCCTGCCTGGTGGAACACTCTCCCTCCAACTGTCCGGGCCCTGCAGGACCTTGGTGATTTCCACAAGGCCTGTAAGACCGAGTTGTTCCACCGGGCTTTTGGAGAAACCAGCCACTGAGTGTGCCCCCCCCCCCAAGTTAGGGGTCCTTAACATCAGTGGGACCCATTATTGGAATTTATGGGTCCCTAATACCATCAGGACCCCCTCCCCCCTCCCCCCTCCTCCTTCTAGAAGGATTAGGTTCAGGTGGGACGCCATCTTGGATATAATAACTGCTGTTTTTATTGTAACTATGGATGCTTATGCTTATGATGATTTTATATGAGTTTATGTTGTACACCGCCCAGAGCCCTCCGGGGATGGGGCAGTATATTAAATTAAATAAATAAAAAAAATAAAAAAAAATAAACAATTTGGCTTTTAAGTTGTCACCCTTCCAGGCGGAGACACAAAACAGGGCTTGAGAAAAGAATCTCACATCTGTCATAAACTGGTGGGATAGATGATAAGGGAGGAGGAGGTCTTTCATGTTCCTATTTCCAAGCTACTGGGGACCTTATAAGTAAGAACCAGCACTTTTCAATTTTGCCTGGAAATAGATGAGCATCTAGTGAAGATATCCCAGCCCCTGATAATAACCTGGCCACTGAATTTTGGACCATTTGAGGTTTCCAAATAGCTTTCAAGGACAGCTCCATGTACAGTGCAATACAGTTGTCTTATTTGTTATGATGAATTTTTTTGAATACCTTTTGGGTTTTTAAAAATAGTTTGTGTAGAAACTACCTGGAGTGATTAAAAATGATGTATAAATATTTTAAATAAACAAAAATAATGACTGTAGCGTAGGGTTACCAGGTCCCCTCCAACCACTGGTGGGGAATAACGGGGAAGGATTTCCAGATCCAGGTTGGGAGACTCCTTGAGGTTTGCAGATGGAGCACAGGGAGGGCAGAAATGTGAGGTTCAATGCTACAGAGTCCGTCCTCCAGAGCATCCATTTTTCTCCAGAGGAACTGATATCTGTATTGTCGAGATAGTCACCCAAGCACCACCATTTCTGTACCTATCCTGAAATATCACCTCAAGGGATGTGTGGTTTGTTTGTTTGTTTTGCAACATGTAATGCCCTGAACATTTCCTATTGGAGCTCAACTTTATCCATTTGTGGTCATCCACATGCTGAAACTCAGTTACTATGCGGTGCTTTAAATATGCATGTACACTGCCCTGGACCTGACTTTGATAGGGAAGGGTGGGACATAAATGTAATAAATAAATAAATAAATAAATAAATATGCAACCCTAGTGAATATTAATTCCATTGTTTTACAGAACAACAGAGATTAAATGTTTTGCATGGTCCTTTCCGCACAGCAGAAATAAAACATCCTGCAGATGTTTTAAAAAGATCTGTTTTGCATTTTTGTGTTCCCACAGTGCCAACAACACAAGCGTTGCCATCAAAAATGTTTCTTTTCTTTTTTTTGCCTGCTGTCCGATGGAGCCCTGGTCAATTTCAGAGTTGTGCCTGTCATTTTGTGTGCTGGTGCAGAGATTCTTCTGCTTCTACCATTTGGTGAAGGTTTTCCACAGAGGTTTACTCTGCTTGCCGCTCATCAGCACGCAAAAGTAGATAACGTTCTTTTTGCCTAGCGATCTGCACATGTGTCTTTTTCCTTTTTTTGTTTTCAGGGGGATGTCTGTGAAGCTATAACGACGCAAATATGCAAATACTGCAGCTTCTCTAATCATGATGTCATAGCTTCACAGACATCCCCCTGAAAACAATAAAAAAGGAAAAAACGACACACACTAGGCAAAACAACTTTACCTACTTTTTACATGGAAATCGTGCATGGATGAGCTGCAAGCAGAGGACACCTATGTGGGGAGCCTTCAAGGAATCTCTGGCTCAGCACACAAAATGGCAGCCGCAAACCACAAAAATGAAAGTAAGAGATTTGGATGGGAGAAACAAAGCATTTCCTGCCTGCTTTTGTTCACTCAGCAGGCAGGAAACATCTTCAACCCAGGCTGGGGGGAAAATATGTGATTTTTGAAAAACCTGGGTTGAGAGAAATAAAACATTTTAAAGACGTTTTGGGTGAGAGAGTTGTGTGAACTTTCCCCCAAAATGATTTTTAAAACGTCCCCAAGATGTTTTACTTATGCTGTGTGGAAATCACCATTGAACACCATAACGTTTGATTTGAAAATTACCTCCGCTTTGGAAGGATATCATAATGTCTGCTTCTCCAGTGTCTGTCTTGACAAAGTTCAGTGGGGCAGCATTGCTCCAGGCTTTTAACCCCATCTCCACTGCCTTGTCAACTTCTGCATGACTCAGACTGGATGTATATTTGGATACTCTGGAAAAATAAGGACCGTTTAGAAAGTATATATAAACACACACACACACACAAACTATGGGAATAAAAGGGATTTGACTGGCAGGAAGATAAAAAGCAAAATTTCTGATATATAAAAGGAAGAAAATGTAACAATTTGATCTTTGGAATGGAACATTCAACTCTTGAAAAGAGCTGGATTTTATGCAGTGAGACTTTCTGGTATTCCCCTCTCATGCTTCAGCGACTGAAATTTCGGTCTTTGGGGAGAAGTGGACCCTCAGGAAGCGCATGGGGGACAAACTGGTAGTCTGTGAGGGAGGGGAGAATTGGTGGAAATCTTCAGTCCACAATTCCAAAGGGTGAGAGGCCATTTAGGAGAAGACTTGGTTTCAGAGGATGGTACCTGAAGATGTTTTCGCGTTTCGGCGGAATGAGTCTGGGAAATCCTGGGGCAGTGGCAGGTTGCAAGAGTTTGGCTCCCAGACTGAAATCACAAGGAAGATTAAATTGTGGCTTGGATCCAGCCAGCTTTCCCAGTCAATCTCACTTAATTTTTCCACTTACTTCCACCATCCCACAGTGTAGGCCCCACGAGGCCCAACATAGCCTTCTCTCTTTTTCACCAGTGGAGAAGTTGGCTGGATCCAGACTTAGAGTTTTCCCAGTTTGAACTGTAGTAGTAAATGGCAACTTGCTACTGAACTCAAAAGACTGATTATACAAATTGGTGGACAGGAGAGAAGGACATGGAAGGAGCAAGAAAGCCTGAACATTCCTTGAGCTCATTCATGGAGCAGCAAACTTTTATGAGGAGGAGCTGGCTCAGCTTCAATTCCCTGCATCTCTAATTAAGGATTAAGTAGTAGGTGATGTGAAAGTCCTCTGCCTGAGACCTTGAAAAACTGCTGCCAGTCTGGGTAGACAATAATGATCTAAATCAGGGGTAGGGAACCTGCAGCTCTCCAGATGTTCAGGAACTACAATTCCCATCAGCCTCTGTCAGCATGGCCAATTGGCCATGCTGGTAGGGGCTGATGAAACTGTAGTTCATGAACATCTGGAGGGCCGCAAGTTTGACACCTGTGATCTAGAAGGACCAACAACCTAAATTAGCATAAGGCACCTTCATGTGTGTTCAAGCCATCATTTTACAGATTTTATTTTACTCTTTTATATGAAAGGCTAGCGGGAGTGGTGACCATTCACTTCCACCAATCAGCATGTACACACATAGCTTGGAGGGTGGGGTTTACACAGGAAGGGAAAAAAACTATACAAACAAAGCAGCAGAATATGGTGATTACTCCCTCTCCTGCACATGAGCCCTGCTCCCCTACTGCTGAATAATTACAGTCACTGTACCATCTGCAGCTGCGTGAGGAGGAGGAGGTGATGGCTGCACCCCGTGGGCAGATTGCAACTGCTGGCAGCCACAACTGCACTGTTAACTGGTGGGTGGTGATACAGATGTTTGGGAAGAGGAGCAGGTGTCTGGAAAGAGGACGCCAAGGTGGGAGGAAAGGGAACAGGACTTGTCCCCTTGATGGGCTGTATTAACCTTTGCATGCTGATGCAGGCATCTGGGAAGAGGATGAGGATGAGGAGGGAGCTGGTGACACAGAGCCAAGGGTAGAAGACACAAGAGGGTTGGCATCATTAACCCACCAACAGTTTTCTAGAGCACATTATATTTGTTCATATAATGGGCTTTACTGCTAGTTTATTTATAGTGATTTCTAGGTTGTTTTTCCCCTTTATAGGTTCAGGGCGGTTTACAACAATAAATTAAGGATGAAAAGAAACAACTATACATTATAAGGCACCATAAAATTTCTCACTAAGAGGAATTAATTAAAGGAAGAGGGAAAGGAAAGGGGAAAAGGAAAGGAAAAAGGAAGGGAAAGGGGGGAAGGGAGGCCAACTATGATGGAATGCTATTGTACCTCTGTTTGACTCTCAACTCTGAAAATCCCATAAGTTGGCTGCGACTTGAGAGCATTTTCCACCATGATCCCTGATTAGTGAGTTCTTTAACATCAATATTGTTCTGGTGGACTGGTGACTGGGTCATTCTAAATATTTAGAAAACTGCTAGTTAAATTCTTGCAGTCCTGGCTGGGATGGGTGATTTGATTTTGTGAAGCTGGCTTTCATGTTTTGTGATAAGTCAGAAGTGACTTGACACTTAAGACACACTAAGACACACACACACACACACACACACACACACACACACACACACACACACACACACACACACACACACACAACATTGCTGTAAAGCAGCAGATATATTATTAACCATATCAATAAATCCAGTGACTTTCATATTGCAGCTAGCTGGACCATTCAATTAAAAAAAAATCACTCAGGTTTTTCCTTAGGAATAGCTCCATCTAGTGGAATGTATTCAAACACCAACAGCGGAAGCTTTGGGCGTTCATTTACTTCACATCTCTCTCCTTCAAGGTATTCTGTGGCCTCATCCCAGTTGACCTTCATGACAGCCCTTTGAGGCAGCTTAGTGTGTGACCCAAGAACTGCATGTATGTGCAGGAATTCTAACTGAGAGCGCAAGGGAAGTAATCCTAAGCAGTTCTGTTTAGAAGCTAGTCTATGTTATTGAATGGGGCTTACTCCCAGCAAAGAATCCTCAGGACTGCAGCCCAAATCTGGCCATCTCACTCAGGTGAAGGAGCGGGGAATCAAACCCAGTTCTCTAGATTAGAATACATCTGCTCTTAACCATTACAGTCTGGTGTTTTGTCTAAATTAAGGCTTTAAAAAAAAAGTTAACGGGAGCAAACTTGACAGCTTCTGAAGTTACAACAAGTACAATTTTAACTCACTATTTATGTAGATAACTATATGTGTACAGACATATACATAGAGAAAAGGCAGCATTACAATCTATAAATCAGACTTCCCAATCAAATACAATCAGATCAGCCTCAGAAATCAAACAAACCTCCTACCGGTATGTATTGATGTTTACCTACAACATTATGCAATGTTCTATCCCCACCCCCAGTCTTCTTATCCTTAAAACATAGGTTATCCATTTGACTTTCAAATAGCCACGGCTCTATGCAGGGGCCTTCACTTTACAGCTAATGTGCAAGCTCATTTCTCATATACCAGTCCACCATGTGACCTTTCCTTCACAGGCACTTTAAAATGTTCTGAGGCAGGAAATAAAACGTTTCCTCTGAGGAGTTACACATAATTTTTACCCCAAATGTTTTATTTTCAGCCTGAAAATGTTTTAAATGCATCTTTAAGCATAACAGTACTTTTGCTAAAATGTTTTCAAAACATTTTGACTTGCTGTGCGATCTCTTTATAACATTTTCCACACCTCTTCAGTCCCCTGACTTTTTCCTTGGCACCATTTTCGAGCTTGTTCTGTTTATTTTGGTCAGTTCTGGGTTTTTTTCTCAATTTAGGGGGGTCAAATCTATGAAGCATGGCAAATTGCAGCATGAAACATTGAAGCACTGAATCTACAAAGAATTTTTTAAAACCTGGGAAAAAATCACAAACTGGCAGCTAGGAAGCATTTTGAGGGGGTAGATGCAGACAAACAAGGGGATCGAAAATGTTTTGCAAATGTTTCAATGACTTGTACAGAAAGGGCCTGTGGCTCGGGTTGAATGTCAGACTGGGCACTAGCTGAAGCAATTCTGCTCATATACAACACAGAGCTGGTTGTGTGTACCAGATCTAGATATAAAGGGGGGATAGCACCCCTCCCATCTCACGGGAACAAGAAAGCATGGCTTTCACTAGAGTAAAACAACCCACAATACTCCCCAACACCAGAGGCGGAGCAAGGGGAAACTATACCTGGGGTGTGTGGCCCCCGGAGTGGCACTGTCCACCCCCGCCCTTTCCAGGAACGCCCTCAGATCACCCCCTCCACAGACCAGCCACGCCTTCGCTGCGGCTCCTCTTGAGGCGTCGTGCCCCCCACCTCGTGGATGCTACGCTACTGCCCAACACTGTGAAGTGTAGAAGCCGGCAGGTGTCTAATGAGCAGATTAGCCTGTGCCTAAAAGTGAAACTAACAATTTTATTTGTTACATTTATATACCGCCCTCCCCGAAGGCTCAGGGGAGGAAGAGAAAGCAGTCCCAAAGAGAGGATTCCATATCCTGGCCAGGAGACATGACAGGTTCATGTCAGAACAAACAAACAAATAAATACTGGTTGTGGTGGGTTTTCCGGGCTGTGTGGTATACCCCACTAAACATTCGCTTCTCACTAGACACAGTGTGTAACAAACTTCTCTCTGGCTCATTCCGCACATGCAGAATAATGCACTTTCAAATTGCTTTCAGTGCTCTTTGAAGTTGTGCGGAATAGCAAAATCCACTTGCAAACAGTTGTGAAAGTGGTTTGAAAACGCATTATTTTGCGTGTGCGGAAGGGGCCTCTGTGACACACCTCTGAAGATGCCAGCCACAGATGCAGGCGAAATGTTTGGAACAAGATCTACCAGACCATGACCACACAGCCCAGAAAACCTGCCACAACCAGTTGAATCTGGCTGTGAAAGCCTTCGACAATACAAATAAATAAATAATCTTCCATAACAGAGCATAGATCCTTGCAGGTCTTTTCTACATATGCAATTTATGATGTTTTCAGACTGGAAATAAAATGGTTTTTCTGTGAAGTTCTTCACTGCCCGCCCCCCCCCCCCCTTCCCACTATGGCTAAAACACTTTTTTCTCAGTTGTTTTTGAAAACACTTTGAAAACACTTTTAGGCCATTTCTGCACGATTGAAATATCCTGGGTTGAGCAAGAGAAATACCCCGTTCTGTACAAGAATTTCGCATGGTTCCTGGGCCTCAAGCGGGTTTGCCCTGTGATATTTCCCTCATCCTGGAGTATTCCCTCACAGTGCAGTCATATATCAAACATTTTATCCTTCCTGTCAAAAAGCCTGCCTGTTTTCCATGCCTCTGTACTGTCACTCAACTTCCCCCTCAGCGCCTGGTCTGCCATTTTTTTTGCATCCCTCACCTCACTCCTTTCCCCCCTCACCTCTCCATTTTTTTTCATTTTTTTTCATTTTTGTTTTGTTTTTTGCTATTTTGGGTGAATTAACTAAGTGCGAATTTAACGGATCTATGGAGCATCAAAACAATGAATCAGTGAAATGCTGTTTCAACAAATAAGCAGCAAATCAATCAATCAATCAATCAGTCAGTCAGTCAGTCAGTCAGTCAGTCAGTGAATAGAACACAGGTGTCAAACTCACGGCCCTCCAGATGTTATGGACTACAGTTCCCATCATTCCCTGCCAGCATGATGCTTGCAGGGGATGATGGGAACTGTAGTCCATAACATCTGGAGGGCCGTGAGTTTGACACCTATGGAATAGAACCTCACATCAGCCATGAAATGTTTGGAGGAGGTGAGTGCAAACAAACATCGTGGTAAAGAGGGGTGGGTGGGATCAAAAACATTCTAGAAACATTCCAAGTGATTTGTGCAGTGAAGCCTGTACTGTGGTGGCAGTTGCTTCCAAAGCAACATTTTAAAAAAGTCTGCATAGCCAGTAAAATCTGCAATAAAACCGTAATGTAAAAATCACATGTTAAAATCATGTGTAAAAATCACATACATAGAAACCTTAAAACAACCAGCAGAGCAGATTGAAACTGAAGTCACTGCTTCAAAAATACCCTGTGTGAACAGCTGGAAAAAGGTTCCATTTGGGCACAAATTTGGATTACCTCCCAAATGTGATGTTCTCTAAAACATCCTATCATTAGCAGTCTTGCTCAGGTCTTGCAAACTGAGGGTCTGAGCTTCCTTTATAGAGTAAATCCATCTCATGTTGTCTTCCTCTTTCCCTGCTGACTTCAACTTTTCCTGGAATTATTGTCATTTTTCAGTGACTCTTGTCCTTTCATTATGTGACCAAAATCTCAGTTTAATCTTTTGGCTTCCAGGGGAAGTTCAGGCTTGATTTGATCTAAAATCCACTTTTGGGTGGTGGTGGTGGTGGTGGTGGTGGTGGTGCAACCCTCTGTTTTAACACCACATTTCAAAGGAGTCTACTTTCTTCCTGTCAGCTTTCTACATTGCCCAACTTTCACACCCATACATAGCAATAGGAAATTATCTTGATATTGGATGCAAGTGACACATTCTTACACTTAAGAGTCTTTTCTAGCTCCTTCATGGCTGCCTTTCCTACCCTCAGTCTCCTTAAGAACATAAGAACAAGCCAGCTGGATGAGACCAGAGTCCATCTAGTCCAGCTCTCTGCTACTCGCAGTGGCCCACCAGGTGCCTTTGGGAGCTCACATGTAGGAGGTGAAAGCAATGGCCTTCTGCGGCTGTTGCTCCCGAGCACCTGGTCTCCTTCTGATTTCTTGGGTGCAGTCTCCCTTTTGGTTGATGGTGGAGCCGAGGAGTAGAAAATCTTGAACAACTTCCATTTCCTCATTGCCCACCTTCCAATGGTCATTACTTGTGTTTTCTTGATGTTCAGCAGAGAAACAGATTTGCCACTTTTTTCTTCAATCTTCAGCAGAAGTTGTTTCAAGCATCACTATTTTCTGCCAGTAATGTAGCATCACTGGCGTACCTCAAACCCTGGACAATTCCAGGAGATGACTTTGGCACTGAAGAGACAGCAAGCTTCCTTCCCCTGTCACCTCCAGCCCTCGAAGTTCCACATGCAGTATTTATTTAGTTCTTTAGAATATTTCTATGATGTTTCCTCAGAGTCTCACTTGAGGCAGTTTACAATTGAAAATACAAGTAGCACAAACAATCCATAAAACAGAAGCATATCTTTAAAAACTTATGAGAGATTAAACCCCTAATTAAAATCCCGGGTCAAGACTAAAATAGGTGCTAGGCAAGCATTCCAAAGGCAAGGTGCCACCACAGAAAATGCCCTGTCTCTAATCACAATCCACCTCACCTCTGAAGGCAGGGATACAGAGTGCGGGGCTTGAGAGGCAGACTCTACTGGGGAGATTGGGTAGTATGAGAAGAGATAGTCCTTCAGGTATCCTGGCCCCAGGCTGTTTAGGTCCACAAAGGTACAAATCAGCACTTTGAACTGTGCTGGGAAATAGATAAGTAAGGTACACAAGCATTGTTTATGAGACTTCATGGGGGTGGTTGTTTTACAGATTTAAGTCATTGATTGATGCTGTTGATGAAAAGGGGAACTCATCCCAAAAGGGAAACTCATCCTTTACAGAAATACTTGCGGAGACTGTCCACAACTAATGAGGAAAAATGAGATAGAGGTTTTCCAGTCAAATTCCATATGCAAAAGTCTGTCATAATGAGGAATAAGTATGAAAAGAAATGTGTAGGATGTAGAATAATGTGAAAAAAGAAACCAAAATCACAGATAAAATAAGTAACTTCAAACACCTTATTTCAAGCACAATTGATGCCAACGTATTACCTGTATGTCAATGTACTTTTGTTCCATTTAGGTTCTCCTGGGAAGAGGCGATAATTTGCAACATCAGGGACACCACACCGAGGCCTCTTGATGACATTCATGGTCCTATAGTCCAGTTTCCCGGTCACTTGCAAGCCAAAGAATGCCTGCATTTGCCGAACTTTCTTTGTCATTGAATTGCCACCTGCTGTCATTTCTCCAACCTTGTGTTCTCCTTTTGGTGTATAATACTTTTCAAGGTAATCCTAAAATCAGATAGAGGTAAGGAAACCTATTTCTTCATAGTATTATTTGATACGTGCAACTAACAAAGAGAAAAACATTGTCTATCTCACTCTTTCTCCTCAACTCCACAGAATAACAACAGCAGCAGTAGCAGCAGCAGCAGCAACAACATGTTCTAGGCCTCTGAATTGTCAAGTTCTTATGGGAGTTTGGAATCCAAATGGACAAAGTATTGGCACACAACACATTGGACATCACAGTGATCAAGGACAAGAAAGTGACCCTTATTTACATAGCAATACCTGGTGACAGCAGGGTCAATGAAAAAGAACATGAGAAGGTCACTAGGTATCATGAATTGAAGAGAGAGATTAAGTGACTATGGCACAAACCAGCTGAGGTAGCCCCATGGGTAACTGGCACCGTGGGCACCATTCTGAAATCACTAGAGCAGCATTTGAAATACCTTCAAACTGACAAAATCAACATCTGTCAGATTCAAAAGGCAGCCTTACTGGGATCTGCACAAATACTATGACAATACATTACAATGTCTTAGGTCTCTGGTAGGGCTTGAATTGTAATGAAAGGCCAACAGCCAGCTACAGAACTGGCAGCTGTGATAGTAAACAACAACAAAAAATAACACAGCATGGTGGACTCTAATCTGGAGAAAAGGATTTGATTCCGCACTCCTCTATATGAGTGGCAAACTCTTATCTAGTGAACTAGATGTGTTTCCCCACTCCTACCCATGAAGCCTGTCAGCTAGTCACAGTTCTTTGGAAATCTCTCAGCTCCATCTACCTCATAAGGTGTCTGTTGTGAGGAGAGGAAGGGAAAAGGAGTTTGAGACTCCTTACCGGAGAGAAAGGTGGGGTATAAAGCCGAATTCTAATTATTATTATTATTGTAGATTTCACAGCTGCCAGATCTTTAGCTGGTTGTTGGCCTTCATTACAATTCGAGCCTCACCCAGAGGCCTAGGAAGTTGTAATGTATTGGCGTAGTATTCGTGCAGATCCCAGCAGGGCTGCCTTCTGAATTTGACAGATGTTAATTTTGTCAATTTGAAGATGTTTCAAGTGCTGCCCTATTATTATTATTATTGTTGTTGTTGTTGTTGATTTCGCAGCTGCCAGATCTTTAGCTGGTTGTTGGCCTTCATTACAACAACAACAACAACAGTTGTTGTTATTGTCATTGTCATTGTTATTGTTATTGTTATTGTTAATACTACTACTACTACTACTACTACTACTACTACTACTACTAATAATAATAATAATATTTTCAATGTTTAGTTGATACTTCTAATGATATTCCCAGTCCATTGCCCAATGTGAAGCTAGAATCATAGAGTTGGGAGAGACCACAAGGGCCATCAAGTCCAACCCCCTGCCATGCTCAACTTGGCTCATTCTGGTGGTCCAAGATAATCTTCCTTGAGGGCTGAACCTGACTGCCAACCTCATGGACAGCAGAAAGGCCTGAACTTTTGACTGTTTTTTCTTACTACTGTGGGGTGCCCCAGAGGCCCCCTTATGTGGCTGGCCAGGGGAATCCTGAGGAGAATAGAAAAGCAGTCAGCACTATATGCTAACTGTTGGCCCTGTACACTGAAAGTCAAGTAAGGTGCAACTGTTAGAATTTTGAACAAGGGCCAGAGCAACCTAAGTTCAAATCTCCACTTACTCATGAAACTTACTGGTATTCTTTGGGTTGGTCACCTTTCTCAGCCTGAGGTACCACACTGAGACGTGAGGTCAAAACACAGCAGGGGAGAATTATGTACACTGCTCTGAGCTTAGCTCCTAAAATCAAGAATATAATTTGACAATTCCAGTTGGGGAAATTCCTGGAGATTTTGGGATACCAGCTGGGGAGGAAGCAGCAATGTGATAGAGTCTGCCCTTCAAAGCTGCCATTTCCTGCAGAGGAACTGATCTATGTAGTCTGGGGATCAGTTGTAATTCTGGAGGAACTCCAGAATCCACCTAGAAGTTGGTAATCCTAATGTAGAATGAGATAAACATGTGGTTGGTACAGAGAATATCACAGAACATGACATAGTTGGGCCATGGCAATGGCAACACAAAGATACTGCAGCTACCTTGATAAAAATTGTTAGGCCTATAGGCAGTGGTGGGATCCAAAAATTTTAGTAACAGGTTCCCATGGTGGTGGGATTCAAACTGTGGCGTAGCGCCAATGGGGCTGGGCGGGGCACGATGGGGGCAGGGCCGGGCATTCCGGGGGCGGGGCATTCCTGGGCGGGGCTGTGGCAAGGAGGCAGCTGCTGCGCCGGTCCTTGGGTGGGAAACGAATGCACGCAGGCTGTTATAGGCTGCCCACGCAAAGATAGGCTGGTTCACCTCCTTCAAGTTCTGCGCGCTACTGCTGAGAGGAGGGGCGTAACTAAGGCAAAAATCATGTGGCAAAATCACCAATTAGTAACCCCCTCTCGGCACACACAAATAATCAGTAACCTACTCTCGGGAACCTGTGAGAACCTGCTGGATCCCACCTCTGCCTGTAGGATATAGTAGGGAGAAACGCAAGCTACTAAGCCATTTTTTGCCATCAAGTCAGAGCTGACTACTGGTGACCTCATGCAATTTTCAAGATAAGATAAATTCAGACGTGGTTTTCCATTGTCTGCCTCTGTATCATCTTGATATTCCTTGGTGGTCTCCCTTCCAAATATGAGCCAGGGTTGAGTGTGTGTCTGGCGCAAGGTCATCCAGCTAGCTACCATGGAATGAGAGGGGGTCCAATTGGAGGTTCCCCCTGCCTAGTCCACTACCTTAACCACTACACCACACGGGTTTTCATTTATCCATGGGAAATTCACTATTGTGATATTTCAGAGCCATTGTTGCAGTTTTCTTGTGTTACCCCCAAAGTACTGCGCTACAATGAAAGGAAAACAAATACATTGCCATAGACAAATTCACTGAACCTTCTTTGTAGGAAAAAGTCAAAGGAAGACTTACTTTTCTCAAATCATCAATACACACTACAGGAAGAAACAATAAATGAGAATCATGTGATATTCACTTAATATCACGAGAAATGTGCTGTAGTCTCTGATCATACCATAAAAGAAAAACAATGTCCTGAAGGACAACAAGACCCGAAGGCAAGACCTAATAAATATGACCAAAAGAATAACAAACCATATTGTAATGCATAGTTCAAGATACCAGCGTGCATTTTCAAATGCTAAGTACTCTCTCTGTGAAGTGCTGTCAAGTTGCAGCCAACTTATAGAAGAAGAAGAAGAAGAAGAAGAAGAAGAGGAAGAGGAAGAGGAAGAAGAAGAAGAAGAAGAAGAAGAAGAAGAAGAAGAAGAAGAAGAAGAAGAAGAAGAGGGAGGTTTGGATTTATATCCTCACTTTCTCTCTCCTGCAGGAGACTCAAAGGGGCTTTACAATCTCTGCTTGCCTCTTCCCCTCACAACAAACACCCTGGGAGGTAGGTGGGGCTGAGAGAGCTCCGAGAAGCTGTGACTAGCCCAAGGTCACCCAGCTGGCGTGTGTGGGAGTGCACAGGCTAATCTAAATTCCCCAGATAAGCCTCCACAGCTCAGGTGGCAGAGCTGGGAATCAAACCCGGTTCCTCCGGATTAGATACACGAGCTCTTCACCTCCTCTGCCACTGCTGCTCTCCCCGTAGGGTTTTCAATGCCAGAGGTGTTCAGAGTGGTTTGCCACTGCCTGCTTCTGCAAAGTCTTCCTTGGCCTTCCATTCAACTACTGACCTTGATAGCTTGTACGATCTGATGTACTATACCAATCTGCATCATTGCTAGGAACACTATCTCCTCATAATATAAGCCATGCAAAATGATAACTGATACAGGCAACAATATTCTCACCATTGAGCATATAAATAATGAGGGGTACAACAATGATGAGACCCCAGGTACATGAACATTTATGTATTCTTACAATAGCATAACATCTCTTCATATTTCTGATTTTACCAACGGCCAGACGTCACAAACAGCCCATGCAATTCCAGCCACCCTATAGCTAGATTTTAAGCATCTCTGTCTGTTTCCATGGAGATTCCACCGAGATTGCATTTCTCAAGAGCTACAACGTTTACCATTTTATAATCCTCAAGCTGCCAGTTACCTGAGAGAAACAAATTTTAAAAACTCTCAAATCTTCTTTCATTCCTTATTGCTACAAATACAGATTGAACTTCTTAAAACCCTGATCGGAAGCACCCATTTAAGTTGGGGGTAACTCTGACGGAACTCAGTGAAATCCTACTTCCAAGAGCTTCACAGCATGCAGTGGGATAGGATCCCAAACGAACAGCCTATGGAGTTGTCAGTAAAATGTGTGTCACTCACCTGTGCAATGTAGAAGTCTCTCCAGCTGGATGTGCGGGGCAGTGCAAAAAGAGCAGGGGCGGGGGCTGAGTATTTCAGAGAAAGGATCAGAAGCAAAGGTGGACAAAACATATAAAAGAGCTCCATTTCTTCTCAAACAAACAGGATGGGTTGATAAGACCAGGAAGAAGGGGACCCTCTGCCCCTTTTATAGAGGGAGCCGCTGGTTTGGGAATCCAGAGCCGAAGTGACTCATGTCTCAGAAGGTAATTATACAGCTTCAAAGTTTTTGATGAAGGGGTAACACACTAGCAGTTAGATACAGGAAAAGCCAAATTCCTCCTAACGTAGAAAAATCGGCAAAAAGAAGGAAACATCGTATAATGCCAGCAAAACTAGGTATTCTACAGTTTGTAAATTAGCAACGTGTGACATAGCAACACTTTCATGTTCTTCAAATAACGAGCCATATATTTGAACATACTTTTTTTTAACCACAATGCAACACAGAGTTAAGCGTACTTAAGCTGTCTGGAAATCAGTGGGATCAAGTACAATAAACTCTTAAATGGTGGCTCCTTCCTTCCTACTGTACTTTTAGATTGGGAAATTGTGAAGCTGTGTTGGAACCACGTAGTTCTTCTGCACGTGTAAACTTTTCACAGATTTTAGCTGTGAAAATCTGTTCACTTTTTAGAAGAAGAAGAAGAAGAAGAAGAAGAAGAAGAAGAAGAAGAAGAATTTGGATTTGTATCCCCCCTTTCTCTCCTACAGGAGACTCAAAGGGGCTTACAATCTCCTTGCCCTTCCCCCCTCACAACAAACATCCTGTGAGGTAGGTGGGGCTGAGAGAGCTCAGAAGAGCTGTGACTAGCCCAGGGTCACCCAGCTGGTGTGTGTGGGAGTGTACAGGCTAATCTGAATTTCCCAGATAAGCCTCCACAGCTCAGGCGGCAGAGCTGGGAATCAAACCCGGTTCCTCCAGATTAGATACATGAGCTCCTACGCCACTGCTGCTCCTTTTAATAACATGGACTGTCAAATAATTTGCCAGTAACTTTTTTTTCACTCCAGCATCTGTTATTTTCCTGCAGTTATCTAAAAGAAGATGGCAAAAAACTCCAGGATTCCTGGCCAGTCCAGATTGGAGGTAGATTGCTTCCTGACTCCAAAGTGGTGATTGGCTCTTACCACTCTGCACCAAGGACTCTTAGAAACATTTATTACAAATGACATTACCAGATTCATAACATCAAGAAATAACATAAATAATCACAATTTTTTTAAAGGAGTAAAAAGGAAATTATCCAAAGTTATTGACAGTCAATTCCTGGAGCTTCATGGCTGCTAGGAGATACCTAGATACTTGATTCACAACATGAAGACTCCAGGGTGGCCTTTGAACCTGAGTAAAAGAGGGCTAATTAAAGAGTTCCTCAACTCAGTATAAAATTACAACGAAGCAAACCATGAGATAGAAATCCAGGACCTCTGGCTCCATACAGGCAGCCTTTTCTGATGAGGAGTGCTCAAGTATCTGTTACAAAGAACTGCTAAAGGCACAGCAGCACTGAGCCTTGCGAGCATAAAAACTCTGCAGATTTGCAGAAATTTGAGGTGATATTTCATGTTTTTATCACATTTAACTTTAGTGAGCTGCCTCAAACATGGTTTCTGGAGAGGCAGCACAGAAATGTTTGAAACAAACGAATAAATGAGTTCAGTTAGTACTTGTGTTTTATCTATCTAAGTATTTTTATTGCTGCCTTTCTCCTGGGGGTTCCTGTGACATAAATGTTTGTTGACCTCTTTTTATTTCCATAATAACTCTGTAGTGCCCAGGATCACCCTCTGAGCTTCATAGCTAAATAGCAGAGTTACCAATAACCTGAGCCATTTACACACTTATGTTCTGCTGTAACGAACTAATAAAGTCCAGGCAAAAGTAACTGTTATGAGTTCTTTATTGAGTTGGCATTCTTAGTCAGAAACAGGCAATGCGAGAACTGAAACCCAGATTACAACCCACAGCTTTTAGCAGACAGGCTCCCACCAAAAAGGAATAAACAAGGCAGGATTTCACATGGAGTTTCACACAGACTGGCAAGCAAGTAAAAGATAACCAAAACAGCTAAATTCCCCTTCCCAGGCGTTAAGCCAAGAGTTTCCAGCAGGAACCTCGTCAAGGTCAGAAAACACACACACACACACACACACCACTTTACACAAGCTTGCCTTTCCTTTGCTGTGCACTTTTATGCATTGTGTTTTGTCCTTTCTGAAGCCATTGTCCTGTGCCTTTTATATAGACTTAATGTGTGGAAATAGGCAGGGAAACTATTCATGGTGTGAAGGTAAGCAATATTACCTGGTAAATAACATCTCATTAAATCTATGTTAAAAAGACAGCTTTTCTGCAGGAAGTTGGCAATCCATCTGAGTACACGTTGGATTTCTGGTCTCCCTGTTACAAACCCAGTGCTCTAATCACCGCAACACACCAGCTGTCAGAATATTTCAGAGAATGGCTCCAAGCTTGTCTACCCTTCAAGAAATCTGGAGTCTTGTAAAACTCCTGTTATAGTTAATTATCATAAGTTTGAGCGTACTGGGTTATACTTTGAAAAGTGTTGGTGAACGACTGTTACAATTATAGCCTAGTTTGGGTGTGATATGTAAAATCACAGTTGACAGCACGCTCTGGCTGAGTTGGCAAGTTGTCAGTTTTACTGCGCTGGATCAGTCGGCTAAATTATATGGTACTTTGGTGTATAAATCAGCATGTTTTTCTCAGTGAAGTTGACTCCAGTTATGTTGAAGCGCCATGTTGGAAGGAATAATTTGATGCCACAAAGTAACAGGAGTGCAATGCTTTATATTGAGACAATGGAAACTTCCTAAAATAGTGTGCTTTTGAGATCAACAGAACTCTTCTTCATTTTGATGTCAGGTAGTTGTAAAGAAGCCCTGACCTGGATGGCTAGCCTGATCTTGTCAAATCTCAAAAGTTAAGCAAGGTCAGTTGGAAGGGAAATCATCAAAGAATACCAAGGTTATTGTGCAGAGGAAGGCAATGGCAAACCATCTATGTTAGTCTCTTGCCTCAGATACCCTATTGGGGTGCCAATCTCATAAACTGCAAGCTTGGAAATGTAAAATGCATTTATTTATTTACTTCATTAGCCCAGTTTACTCCCTAATAGGGAACTGAAATGTCTTACACCCTCCTTTTCTCCTCCATTGTTACCTTCACAACAACCCTATCAGGTAGACCATACTGAGATGATGATCAGTGTCACCCAGAGAGCTTCCATGGCAGAGTGTTTCAGGAATCACACTGTATCTCCCTCTGGAACTCACTTTCCTCATCTGCTGGATTTCTCCCATAGTGCTGCAGACTTAAACAGAATTATGCCCTTTTAAAACCATCAACTTTGAGGAACTTAGAAGAGTATAACTCTACTCAGTTAGTTAGTAGTTAGTGGACAGAAAAATATAGGGAGGGTGTGTAATGTGCAAGTACAGAGGTTGTGATTGCCTGTTGTCTGCCTTCTTTTGATTACACTTGGGCTGCAAGGATGTTTCCCTGAAAGTAAGCCCTATTGTAGGACTTCCTTCTAAGTAGACCTTTGTGTGATTGTTCCTTTAAGTTTTCGTTTGGGACCTCTTAGCATGAGATTCATTTCTCCCTCTGCCTTGTAATACATATTCTCAGTTGGTGTAGCAAGAAGTCCATCCTTCCCAATAGCCATTCCAGGCATTGTAATTATACACTGGAATGTGTTTGTGTTACTCAGCCACAACTTAATCATTATGAGGTGCCCTCCTGGAAACGCAAGCATAATTCAAAGATTCAATGGTATGCATTTCTTTTGCGATTTTTTTTCATTAGTGGAGGGTTGGTGTGTGTTTTTTTAAAAAGGCTACCTGTATATTAGAGAGACAGAATAAATATGCCATCATCCGCGCCCTTCTAAAATGCACACAAAAAGACACAATGTCTGTGTTTAGATACCAGAATTCTTGGTATAGAGAAAGTCCTCAAGGACTCTTCAGTTTGCTGTGATGTCAATATTTGGGTGTTGTTTCAACAAATGGATATGTGTTTGTTGATTATAAACTAGGATTCTAAACCATTCTTTGATTCTGGTCTAGAATCCTGTTTGGTCGGCAATAGACAAACCCCAGTTTGTTTGAATTTGTATGTTACAACAAACCATGGCTGGATCAAAGACTTTCTAAACTGGAAAATCTTCAGTTGTAGCTCTGACTAGCCCTGTTTCCTAGTTACAGAGAACACACATATACATTCTGTGTACACTGTGCACTTGAGTTTTCTCTATACATGCAAAGAGTGATTTGAACACAATTACAGCTCAATGTGTGATCCAGGGTCCATGGTTTCGTTTGTAAAGTGAACACACAGTGGCTCTTCCTTATGAACAATGTACATATGTAGGCTGTATGTGTGTTTGCTAAGACATGTGTGTACTACAAGGGTTATGTCAGTGATGGCGAACCTTTTCGAGACCGAGTGCCCAAATTGCAACCCAAAACCCACTTATTTATCGCAAAGTGCCAACATGGCAATTTAACCTGAATACTGAGGTTTTAGTTTAGAAAAAACGGTTGGCTCGGAGGCATGCCTTACTCGGGAGTAAGCTTGGTGGTAGTCAGTGGCTTTGCTTTGAAGCCCCTGTGCAACTCTTCCAACGGGTGAATCACAACCCTAGAAGGGTTTACTCAGAAGCAAGCCCCATTGCCAGCAACCGAGCTTACTCCTAGGTAAAGGATTGCACTTTTGTTCTTCGCATGAAAATCAGTGGGGTTTAACAGCGCTTAACAGGGTTACCTACACAGCCCCCCCAAAACTAGGTCTTAGGTTTAATGCTAATAATCAAGCCCAGCAGCCCAGGCCAACCTAGATGTGTGTGTGTGGGGGAGGAGGCAATTCTGTTTGTGCGTGCCCACAGAGAGGGCTCTGAGTGCCACCTCTGGCACCCGTGCCATAGGTTCGCCACCACTGGGTTATGTGAATGCAAAGGTGAAGGATGGGGAAAAGCACAAGTACCTGAAAATAAGTCAGGCTTGTTCTTCCCACAAATAACAAGGAATTTGATCATGACACCTGGCTATAAACTGATCCACTTATATGTGCTACCTTCAGCCAAGTTGTGTGAATGGATAAGGCAGATAAAGACCAGATCCTCTGATCCCGAAACCCTTTTCATTTTTGCCTAATGTGTAGAGTTGCCAAAGAAGTCCTGCCCCTTTAACAGACCCTTAATGGGATATTATTTATGAGATAATATTATTTGCCTTGACATGATGAAGAGCTTCACTTGCCCATTTCCACACATCAGACTTCTGTTAAAAAGACAAGACCTTTCCCCAGGTCTTGTGGCAGTTCTAAACCGCCTGATGCTACGCACAAGTGTATTTCAATGGTGGGATTAAAAGGTTTAAAAATATGTTGCCTTCAAAATTCAGGGTGAAAGATTAATGAGGAATATGTATATTGTATCTGCTTGTTTTAAATGCAGAATGCAAAATGTCCATGTTTCTGTGAAAACATCTGACAGGATAATTTTTGCAGAAAAGAACTACATTCCTACAAACCAGCAAATGAACTTAATTATAAGTTAGCATTTTTGCTATCTCTTCTTTTTCACCTTTTTTACATGTTTACTCTCAAAAATTGCTGATATTTGTATCTTTTCTCTCTCTCGGTGTGTGAACTTTATGCAACAGTGTGGCATGGGGGCGGGGTGGAGAGAAAGATACAGAGAAATCCATTCCCTGTTCCAGTTGGGGTGGAGAGCATTTTTTGTCTCTGTCCCAGGGCCTTTCCCCACTTACCTTAATCCCCCCTATGCCGCACGCTGCTCTCAGTGCGCGGCATCCCCACGCAGGGGGTCATCACAAGGGGCCTTTTAAAAGAGCACCAGGGATGCCACGTGCTGAGGGGGCGCGGCAGCGGCAGCGTTGGGGCGGCTGCGCTGTCGCCACCCCTGTCATGGGGAGTGCCGGGGGACCCCGTGCTACTCTCCTCAAGTAGTGCGGGGCTTAAGGTAAGTGGGGAAAGGCCCCCAGAAAAGGAGGTTCCATGGAAGAGGGGCAGAGGCAAAGGCTAGGGGTAGGAGAGAGTATTTGAGATAGCTTTTCTGCTAGTTTTTCACTGCAGGTGAGACCTCTTTGGGCCCTTTCACATCAGGGCAATTTGATTTCCTACATTGCCTACCATTTGCCACCCCGGCTTCCACCCTACCAGCCTCAGTGGGTACCAGCCATCACTAAGGATGAAGAGGCATTTTCCCAAACCAGGTGATGGTTGACCATGTGGTGTATGCACACTGGTTGATCTGTAATAGAAACAGTCTGGTTCCTCCTCTGGTATCCAAGTAGGGCATTTTAGTCCCACATTCTTTTTAGGTCGTTCGGTTCCAGGCAAGAATTGCGTTGTGGTAAAGTTCTTCTGCTTGCAATTTAAAGGGAAACTCTCTTGTTGTAGAGCAGTCTCAGTGGAACTCTGTTGCTGTATGGAATGCAGATATGAGGGCTAGCACATAGTTGTCCAGTTTACAGTGGAGGCTAGGGTGAACAGATTGGAAAACAATCCTGGCTGAATTTGGAGCCAAGGGGAAAATGGCCAAAAGTGGTAGTAGTAGCCAGCTCTAAAGGAGAGAAGGGCTATTTGTGCAGATCAACCATTACTTCAAACTTACTTCAACCCATATGTTGTTGTCCTGTGTCTTCATTCTGGGATGTAGAAGTGATCGTCTATCTGTCCTCAATGACAGCAGCAAGAAGCATTCATGGAACTGCATTCTTCATTGTTTGGTTGTCCGTCTCCCCACCATCTTACATTTGTGTAATACAGACAGAGGTGGGATCCAGCAGGTTCTCACAGGTTCCCGAGAGTAGGTTACTAATTATTTGTGTGTGCCAAGAGGGGGTTACTAATTGGTGATTTTGCCACGTGATTTTTGCCTTAGTTACGCCCCTCCTCTCAGCAGTAGCGCGCAGAACTTGAAGCAGTCTAGCAGGAGGTGCACTGGCGTGCGTGGCAGCCTGTGCCTGCGTGCATTCGTTTCCCGCCCAAGGACTGGCGCAGCGGCTGCGTCCTTGCCACAGCCCCGCCCAGGAATGGCCCGCCCCCGGAATGCCCTGCCATGCCCTCATCGTGCCCCGCCCAGCCCCATTGGCGCTACGCCACAGTTTGAATCCCACCACCATATACAGACCATTTAGAGACTAGGGACAAATAGGAACTGGTTGATTCTCAATGACTAGTGTTGCCAGGGGCTGGGATGTGATGTACACATATTCAATTTTTCCTCTACTATGACTGCACCTTGACAGAAGAAGAGGATGCCAAGTATAAGTCCCCCCCTTAAAAAGAGTTGAGTGCTGATATTTTGTTTGTCAGTGTTCTCTTGGGGTATTTCATGCTCAGTTCCCCTCCTGTGTGTTGAATGTGTTCCTCTGTTTTCCTTCTTTCTCATTCTATGTCATATACAGTAATCCAGATAACACAACTGGAATTCATTAAGTGCCTCTGACCAAGATGTATTAATTTGTTGGCCTCAGAATGTGGGATTTTAGAATCTGAAGTTTGAGAGGGCAGTGGTTGGAAATATGGGTTTCTTCCCTCCTCCTGTACAGATTAGGGAGTGGATACTGTCTGGGACACAAATAAACAATATACTTTGTGATCTGCAATGACCAAAATAATGGAAAGATTTTGAAAGAGTTTAGTCCACTAGGTGGCAAGCATATGTCTTCTTACAATTGGCGGCAAACTTTTAGAAGATGTTAGTTTCTTTCTTTCTTTGCCTTCTGGAAAAAAAATTGTACCAGTTTTATGTCATATTTTTGTACACTAAATTATTGCAGATTTTGTTGGGTCAGTACAACCAGTACAATGCAAAAATGACGAAAGTCAAAGAAAACAGTGTTGATTGTTGCCTGTTCTGCATGGAGAACATTATGTATTTGCATACTTTGACTTTCTAAAAGTTTAATGGTTCTGGGTATATCTCTCCAGCCTTTAGGATACTATAGCCATATTAGTCTGGTGAAGGGACACAGTGAGATTGCTCAAAGCACTCTGAATTGAGGGGCATGGGGTTGCCAGATCTAGGTTGGAAAACTTCTGGAAATTTGGGGATGGAACCTGGGGAAGGCAGGAACCACAGTGGGACACAATGCTCTAGAACCCACCCTCCAAAGCATTTATTTTCTCCAGGACAACTGATCTTTGTAATATGGAGATGAGGTGTAATTCCAGGGGATTCCCCATGTCGTACCTGGAGGCTGGTATCCCTAAGAGAAAGAGTGAGATACTTTGGAATTTGCAAGCTAAAACTGGGATGCAGCTGATAAGTGTGAACATGTGTGTAACTATTGCTGCTTGGCGGGACAAACAGTTGTGCTGTCTGCTTTGTGAATCTCCTTGCTTCTCATAGGAGACCATCTTTCTCTTAAGATATGAGGATGCATTTGGCTGATCAAACACAGGTCCTGCACTGGGACAGGAGCAGTCTTTCAAATACCATCAACCACTGGAGAGCATTTTAGCTAGAAATATTCAGGATTAAACCTAGCACCCAGTGGTGGGATCCAAAAATTTTAGTAACTGGTTCCTATGGTAGTGGGATTCAAACTGTCGCGTAGCGCCAATGGGGCTGGGCGGGGGCACGACGGGGGCGTGGGCGGGCAATTTTGCGGGTGGAGCATTCCTGGGCGGGGCTGTGGCAAGGATGCAGCCGCTGCGCCGGTCCTTGGGCAGGAAACAAATGCACGCAGGCGCAGGCTGCAATGCACGCCAGCGCACCTCCTGCTAGACTGCTTCAAGGTTTGCGCGCTACTGCTGAGAGGAGGGGCGTAACGAAGGCAAAAATCACATGGCAAAATCACCAATTAGTAACCCCCTCTCGGCACACACAGATAATTAGTAACCTACTCTCGGGAACCTGTAAGAACCTGCTGGATCCCACCTCTGCTAGCACCCCCTGCATGCAAAACACTTCTCTTCCACTGTACTCTAATCTGGAGGAACCAGGCTTGATTCCCCGCATTGCCACTTGAGCTGTGGAGGCTTATCTGGGGAATTCAGATTAGCCTGTGCACTCTAACACACACCAACCGGGTGACCTTGGGCTATTCACAGTTCTTCTGAGCTCTCTCAGCCCCACCTGCCTCACATGGGCGGATTCTGCATGGACCAGAAACAGTGGTGTGAAAACGGTGTAAAATGGTTTAAAACAGTGTAAAAGGGTTTACACCGTTTTCACACTGCTGTTTTTGGCCCTTGCGGAATCCGCCAGGGTGTTTGTTGTGAGGGGGGAAGGGAAAGGAGTTCGTAAGCCCCCTTGAGTCTCCTTACAGGAGAGAAAGGGGGATATAAATCCAACTCTTCTTCTTCTTCATTGCAGGAGGGGCAATGGGTCAGTGGCAGAATCTCATCTTGGCATGCAGAAGGTGGCATGTTCAATCTCCAGTGTTTCCAGTTAAAATTACTATATAATAGGTGATGTCAACAAACCTCTGCCTGAGACCTTAGAGAGCTGCTGTCAGTCTAAATACTGATCTTGAGGGACCGACCGTCTGATAAAATTTAAGGCAGTTTCATGTCTGTTCATATGTGCTTTACCTCTCTGCTCTTGCATCAACTGACAAAGCTCTGCGCATCTGTCAGAGAATCTGAACTTTATCCACTATACCATTCTGGCCCCAGTGCCTTAGGGAGGGAAGATCTTTTCCTGGTACCTTCTATTCTGAACTGGGGAGGCTAGGAACTGACCTTGGGGCCTTCTGTATGCAAAGCAAATGCTCTACCACTAAGCCATGAGGCTCATGGAGCCACGGTAAGCAACATGGACATACTTGTCTCAACTTGCTGTAATTTGCTTTGAGTGTTCCACTTCAGTAGAAAAGTGGAATCTGACATTGTGAAAACATGTCCAGAGCTGTGAACTCTGGAGCCACCTATGAGCACATATGTTGGGGGTTCCCACAAACATGTCTATACAGCATTCGTCATTTATTCCAATTGTGATGTTTCCAAAGTGTATGCTCACTGTTTTTCTCTCTTTCCCCTTAATTGCCTCTTCTTGAATAACATTTCTGATATTCTGTTCATCCTTTCCCTTTCTTAATCTTTTGACTGTCCCCCTCCCAGTGATATTTCATAGTATGTAACTTATGTAATCTGTACCTTATGTGTACCACACAGGGAGTTTCTTCACAAATTGTTTTAAATTGAAATCAGAGTTGCATCACTCCTTCCCACTTATACATTTTCAAGTACAGTTATAATACGGAACACAGTTTATTACAAATGCTGTTTGAAGAACACTCAATTAACAATGAACCTGCCCCCCTTCTTATTACATCTGTGACTCCCTCACATTCCGAAGATGATTAAAATGTATGATTAGAACAGGTATGCCTGGTATTAGCCCTGATTTGGATAGCCCATCAGGTCTCAGAAGCTAAGCGGGGTCAGCCCTGGCAAATATTTGGATGGGAGTCAACATAGTCCCAGGAACAACATGGCCATGATGCTGAGGCAGGCAATGGCAAACCACCTCTGAACGTCTCTTGCCTGGAAAATGCCATCAGGAGTCATCATAACTCAAATTTGACGACAGAAAAAAAAGGTTGCTGAGCTAGCATGGTATAGTTTGATTCCCCATTCCCTCACATAAGTCTGCTGGGTGGCTTTAGGCCAATCATAGTTCTCTCAAAACTCTCTCAGCCTCACCTACCTCACAAAAGTGTCTTGTGGGGTGGGGAAGGGAGGCCAATTATAAGCCACTCTGAGACTCCTTGAAGGTTGAGAAAAGTGGGATATAAAAACAACTCTTCTTCTCTTTAATGTTCTGTGGTGGCTCAGCTTCCTGAATCCACATGGTGTCCTGGGTTGACAGACTTTTGCAAAGGTAATCCCTCATCAGCCTTAGCTGTCTGGCTGACAATATTAGCTCAGGTTTGACTTTTGTACATACAGCCTAATAGTTTGCAAGGAACACGTGAAGGGGCAATATGAGAATCCTACTCTGCCTCCAAAGTTTTTCTTTTCCTTCTTTTTCCTTTAAATGATACTCAAAGGCTCTCAGCATTCCATCCCTTCTGGAACATTTTGTAATTCTCATGAGCATTTCATTTATTTCTTCATCATTTTTATGTGCTGCTCTTCTCCTGAAGCACAGGATTCAAAGAAGCATACAAAAGTTAAAGGCGCAGAAAATTTAAGATGAGAGTCCCATCACTTCTTTTCTCTTTGTTAATGGATAGTCATGTTTTTTGAGCATTCCTGAGGTGTCCCCTGGGTATGCAGAGTTCCCTATCTTGTCCATTGGTGGCATGCAGTGTGGCTTTTACCATCCATTATTCACAGCAGTGGCGTAGGAGGTTAAGAGCTCGTGTATCTAATCTCGTGTATCCAATCTGGAGGAACTGGGTTTGATTCCCCGCTCTGCCGCCTGAGCTGTGGAGGCTTGTCTGGGGAATTCAGATTAGCCTGTGCACTCCCACATATGCCAGCTGGGTGACCTTGGGCTAGTCACAGCTTCTCGGAGCTCTCTCAGCCCCACCTACCTCACAGGGTGTTTGTTGTGAGAGGGGAAGGGCAAGGAGATTGTAAGCCCCTTTGGGTCTCCTGCAGGAGAGAAATGGGGGATATAAATCCAAACTCCTCCTCTTCTTCTTCTTTTTCTTCTTCTTCTTCTAATATGGTGAATTGGATCCAAACAGTTCTTTTGTTGATGAAAAAGAGAGGAAGGGTCCCTTTTGACCACCCAAAAGGGTAATATAGTAGTGAAGGGGGCAACCAAACAAGAGCCAGAGGAACACTTACTGGTTCCACACCAGTTTCATTCTGAATATTAAAAGTAATTGCAGATATTAATATTTCAGAAGCGTTATATTTTGTGGTACAAAACAGGTGCCCTGAAAATATACACTCGGAATACTGTTCTCTGCATGCTAAATACTGAGTTGTTTAATGTTAACAATTAAGCCAGCTGTTGCTGTTCATTACACGAATCACGCGTTTATTGTTTAGGTCAAACTCCCACTGCTTTGATCTGTGGAAAAAATAGAAGAATCCTAGAAAGAAAGGGAAGAAGATTGTTAAAGTTGAGGATCATGGTCAAACAGGACAGCCGATATTCTTGAGTTGTCCTCCCAAAAGCACTTTCGGGAATCCCTTTCATCGGGAACTTATATAGTCTCAAGTGCTGGCAAGGGAGGAGGAAGTGGGAAAGATCCTGCTAGCTGGCTAGAAACAGCTGAAGAACTTCTGGTTTGTCTGCTGCTGCACATATCTAAGGACTAGCTATGACCAGAGGTGAGAACCAAAATGTTCTTATCTTTGGCTACAAGTATGATGCCCCTAGAGCAGTGTTTCCCAACCTTTTCAACACTGCGGTACTCTTGACCTCGCTCTTCATATCTCATGGTACCCTTGCGGAAAACACCTATTTTTAAAAATGGATTTACTTTAATTATTAGTTACGTGAGAGCAGTGGCGTATCTACAGAAAATGGAGCCTAGGGCAAGAACTGATTTTACGCCCCCCCCCCCCAGCATCCAGCACCCATCTTGCTGGGGATTTGGGGCGGGGGAGCCCAGGAGGGCTTGCTTGGCATATGGATCCTCTGATCCATGGGCAAGGAGGCTTACTGTGGGTGGGGGGAGGCTGGGTGGGCTTGCTGTGAGTGGTGGGAGGTAGGAAGAGCTTGCTTGGTCCATGAATCAGAGGATCCATGGGCAGGGAGGCTTGCTGGGGGTGGAGGTGAGGCAGGGAGGGCTTGTTTGACCCATAGATCAGAGAGCTGAGCCGGGGGGGGGGGCAGAGGGAAGTGGCTGCTGATCTCGCAGCAGACCCTTGGCCAGCTCCATATCCTTGCTGGCGCCAGTGGGAGACACTGCAAAGAGAGGGGGCTGATAGCATTGTCTTGGTACCCCTGGGATGTGCTCACAGTACCCCAGGGAACCGCGGAATCCTGGCTGGGAATCACTGCCCTAGAGTGAAGATACAGAAGAAGGAGAGAAAGAGAAAGAAGTTTGGCTGTTGTAGGTTTTCTGGGCTGTGGGTCTGTAGTCTGGCAGTTTTAGCTCCAAATGTTTTGCTTGCATCTATGGTGTCTTACTGTGTCTTGCTTGCATCTATGTTTTGCTTGCATCTATGGTGTCTTACTGTGTCATGCCTCTGAAAATGCTAGGCACAGATGTGGGCAAAGCTACCAGACCATGGCCACGCAGCCCAGAAAATCCACATCAGCTAGTTGATTCTAGCCAAGAATGCCTTTGATAATACAGAAAAAAGACTTGGGCCCATTATGCCTGCAGCCCTTTCCTTAGGGCTCTTCACTATGCTGTGGGGTCTCCCACAGATATAAGCCGTGAAATTTAAAAAAAAGGATAAGGGAGGCAAATAAAGCACCTCCTACCTGGTTGATTAAAAAAAAATTAGCTAGTTTAGTGATTTTCAAAAAACCCCGTTTGGAGAAATAACACGGGGCAGACTTGTTTTGATGATAGGATCTGTGCAAACCCCCCCCCCCCACTGTTTTTTTTAGCATCCTACGTCTGTGTTTATTGGCTCATGCAGAAATGGCCAGAGTGGTAATAGAGGTGTGCATAGTATCCACCATTATATAAAGAATTGTAACTGCCCAAAGCTGATCTCTAGATTGTTCCAACTAAAAAGAACATTGATGGAGTAATTTCATTTTTCTTCCTTTTATAATTATGTTCATACTGACCACGTGAAAGAAGACCAGTCCTAATGGATTTTCATTCCACCAGGATAAACTCTAATACATGTTAGTTAGGTCTGTTCTGAGGACATGGATCTCACCACCAAGTAATAACTTAGTTGTTATGAGCTAAGGTAGAGGGAATGTCCTTGCGATTCTGTGCTCCAAGTCCCTGAGAAGTGTAACTTTATGAAGAAAATTCAACTTGCCCTCACCGTTATGTTGAAAAGCAGCATCAACCTTTGGGCCAATCCCGGGAAAATCTTCTCTTATTTTTCTTGGATACCCGTTGTCCATGGATTGACTGTTTTCATCATACCTGAAATAGATCATGTGATGAGATGGATTCCTTCCCATCAGGCATTGACTTTTAAATGTGTGAATTCAGCACATAGTCCTGAATACTTCCAACGGAAGATGCATCTTATGACATCAGCTTTTACATAGAACATTTATTTGGCCTTAATGGACCCCCTGACCCAATATTTACCAAACCCAGGGTTCTTCTAAGGAGAGTCACTTATAGCTATGCTGAAAATTTGGTGGTGCTATCTTAAAAATAAGACCCTCCAGAACCCTGCAAAGTTTACCATACAGTTTAACAGACATGACAATTTTCAGATGTTAAAAAAGGCAAAAAAGCCCATATTGGTATGGGAATTGAGCTTTTTTTAAAAGACCCCCCCCCCCTCTCCCTCAGTTTGGTCTATTAAACCTGAATTAGAAAATTACTGGGGGAAAATCAGTGCACACTCCTAGCAGTGACATTTGTTTTGGAAATGGACATACATTAGTTCCAGGTTGCAGTGTGTCTTCTGCAAATATATATGTTTTATTTATTTATTTATTTATTTATTAAACTTTTATGCCGCCCCATCCTCGAGGGGCTCTGGGCGGTGTACAGCACAAAACAGGGTAAAACAAGTCACTAAAATCTTTAAAACAGCGGTAACAAACATTAATAGTAATCCATAAAATAGCTTAAAACTCATAAAACAGCAAAAAACCATAATACATAATAAAGGCGCCCAGACCCCTAATTTTAAAACCTACCCCCCATGAGGGGATGGCGTGACCCCTCAATATGAGGGGATCTCCTTGATGTAACTGCCCTAGAGGGCAGGGCAGTGAGGGGGCACCATGTCAGTCAGCTGGACACTCCAAAGCGTCCGCGGTGGAACAACATTGAAGTCTTCCAGGCCCTGCGTCTGAACTCACTCCAAGGTCCTTTCCGCGAGGGCCCGGACAGCTGGAGGAAGTTGGTGTTCCATTGCGTCGGGAGCCAGTGTCCGTGAAAGGTCCCTGGCCTGCTGCGGTGGAGGCCAGCTCTATCATAGAAGGGCCGGGGGCCACCAGGCGTTGGCCTCTGCGCAGAGCCGCCAGGAGGCCGAAGTTGGGACATATGGGGTGATGCGGTCCCGAAGGTATCGAGGGTCCCGCAGGCACGCCGCGAAAAGCCTTTAAAGGTCAAAACCCACACCTTGAAGATGATTCGACCAATTCAACCGGAGCCAATGCAGCTGTCGCGAACACAGGCTGGATGTGTTCTCTGAAGGCGCCTCCTGTGAGCAGGCGTGCTGCCGCGATGTTGGACCAGTTTTAACTTCCGGAGATCAAACGCAAGGGGAAGGCCGGGCGCATTGTTTTAGTTGAGCTACAATGAGTCCAGCCTGGAGGTGACCGTTGCATCGGATCACAGTGGCCAGATCCGCCTGGGAGAGGAAGGGAGCCAACCGCCCGGGGCCTGGCGAAGATGGAAAAAATGCAGTCCGGGTTGTATGGGCCACCCAATGGGTCTCCATTGAGAGAGACGAATCCAGGTGGACCCCCCCAGACCTGCGAACAACAGAGGGGGGTCGGCGCCAGTTTGAAGGGACCCTCCTCCCCATTACCCACCGGGCGGGCTGGAAATCCCCTAACCCTCACCCCCTTCAAGTGAACGGTCTAGCCATACAGAGGATCTCCGGTCATTCTCGATGGGATTTCCAGTTTGCAACCTGCTCTTGCTGCAACCAACCAAGCTGCCGCCGCTCCAAACAATGCTGGAGAGCCGCAGAGGCTGGCAACCGCTCCCCCCTCCATCAACAGAAGAATGGAGCTGGAGTGTCACTCCCAGCATATTGGATGACAGATCAGCCCAAAGCTCCCACCAACTGAGCCATAAGTGGCTCGCATATAGATGTTAAATAGCCATAGCCCGGGGATGAGCAGCTCTCCCGGCGGTACTCCGGACTGAGGCTGGCACCTCCGGGAGGCTGCATCCCCGCATCTCACACTTCTTGCTGACTCCGGTCCCGGAGAAACGCAAGGCAATCCACTGAAGGACAGTGCCCCGTACTCCGGAAGCTGCCAGGCGGTGGGTCAAAAGGTCGCGTGATCGACCATATCAAACGCTGCGGTAAGATCTGAACAAAATCCAGCAAGCGCCGATCCGCCCCGGTCGAAAGTGCATTACCGGAGCTGGTCTGTGATGGCGACATGATGCCGTCTCCGTCCCATGCCCAGCATGAAGCCGGACTGGTAAGGGGTCGAAAGCCAATCACGTCATCCAGGAAACCCTGAAGCTGCTCCAACACCACTTCCTCTCAATTGCCTTCCCCAGAAACGAAAGATTCCTGGAGACAGGGCGGTGGTGGCCACGATCACCTGGATCTAACTTGATGGTCTTTTCTGGAAGAGTGGGCGGACCACTGCCTCCTTCAACCCATCCGGAAAGACCCCTTGCTCGGCAAAGGGTCAGCCATTGATGATGTTCAACAGTAAATGGGGTGGTAGCTCCGCCTCGGCAAGCTTTATAAACCAGGAGGGAACCACGGATCCAGAGGACAGGTAGTAGGTCTAACAGCAGCCACAAGGCCCCATTGTCAACAGCGGCTTCAGAGAGCAGGGAGAATCCTGGGCCAAACTTTGGGCCCGAGAAGATGACAAGGGAAAGCCTCCAGTTCACTAATTGTAGATAAAGTGGCGGGAAGGTCCCGTGAGAAACAACGTGACTTTATCTGCAAAAAGTCTCATGAATGCTCCTCACAGCTAATATGCCAATTCGATGGGATTTGTAGACCCTTCCGGATAAGGAGGTCAAAGGACCTTGAATTATCACGAAATAATAATTGGCGTCAAGCGGGAGCTAGCAGACGCGAAGAGAGGAGGAGAAGAAAAGCCCTCTTCGGCCTCGCTTCGTTGCACCATCTCATAGGCCTTCATAAACGTCCTATAAGATGTTGCGGCGCGAAAGCTCGCCGTCAGCGAGATTTCCGCCTACGACTACGCTCCTGGTCGCTCCCTAAGCCATCCGTTTCATATGGCGCAGCTCACCGGTATACCAAGGAGCCACCCACCTGCCGAACACGCGAGGCCCGAGGACGCCGGGGAGCAACGTAATCTCGGATGGCATCGGAGAGCCGGGAGTTCCAGTCCCTCCCACCTGCTCATCGGTAGTAAAAATGTGGCGGGTTCAGGGTCCCGCAGAGCATTCGTAGGAAACCAATTGGATCCCATAAGTCTCCGCGAGGCCGAGGCAATAAATCAGCCCCTCGCCTGATTAGCCCGGGTTTGGCGTGGCAGGGAGCCATCCTCAATCCTTCCAAGGGCGTATCAATAGGCTAGACCATGGCATCTCTATCCGTGCCAGAGGGATATGACCATATTAACCCCCCCAAACTTCAAAGACCAAATCCAGCGTGTGGCCGGCCTCATGAGTGGGGCCAGAACTTACCTGGGAGAGGCCTAAGTGCCGCCATGGATGACACCAGGTCCATAGCCACCACTGTACATGAGGCGGTGGCCGGCATGGACATTAAAGTCCCCCAGAACAATAAGACTGGGGAACCGCCAATGCTTGATCCGCCACCACCTCCAGCAGCCCGCCAGCAGGCTGTCCCCTGAGTGCGCTAGGCGACCGGTACATCAGAAGGACCGCTTCATCCCTCTCCGCGACCAACCACTCTAGGCCGACACACACACTCCATCACCGGCAATCTCTCTGGGATGGGGGCCGCCCTGAAGAGAATGGAATCACAGATGAACGTAGCCACACCTCCCCCCCGGCCCCTGTGTTGCGTGGCTGGTGGAGGCACGCGAACCCAGGTGGCGTGACTTAGCCTAAAGCGGCAGTTTCCCTCTCACGCACCCAGGTTTCAGTGATACAAGCCAAGGTCCATCTGTTGGGCTTCGAGATAATCTCGAGAGCACAGCGGTTTGTGTTGATGGACCTGGCGGTAGTCAGCCTCAGCCCGACGAAGCCAGAGTAACCCTGAACTCTGCCACGATGGAGTCTCTTGGGATAGGTCCCGGAGGTCAGAAGGCGAACGAGCATGACCGTATCTTGTTCGTCTTCTATCATATGGCCGCCGCCTACCGCTATATCTACCCCGTCCAGCCAATACCGGGATCCCCTGCCCCAAAGTAGGTGCCCCCATTGTTCAGCCGCTCTCCCCAAAACCTATAGCCTCATGCTTCTACTACCACACCAAGCAGGCAGACCAACAGGAGGGTCTGTCCCAGGCAGGGCTGAGCAGGCTGGCTGCCTTGGGCTGCTGGTGGAACTCCTGTTGTAGCTGCCAGGCCCCACCCCACTGCAGGTGTTCCCAATGGGGTGGAGTGGGGAAGGTCTCACTCCCTCCCAGTGGCAGCAGGCCCAGCTCACCAGGTGGACTTCTGCTTGGCTGGCAGGCAGGCAGGCAGACCAACAGGGGTCTGTCCCAGGCAGAGCTGAACAGGCTGGCTGCGGGCTACTGGTGGAACTCCTGTTGTAGCTGTGGGCCCCACTGCAGGTGTTCCCAATGGGGTGGGTGGGGAAGGACTCTCACTCCTTCCCAGTGGCAGCATGCGACAGCTCCACCGGTGGACTTCTGCTTGTAGCTTGAGGCAGGCGAGCAGGCAGACCAACAGGAGGGTCTGTCCCAGGCAGACTGAACAGGCTGGCTGCCTTGGGCTGCTGGTGGAACTCCTGTTGTAGCTGCCAGGCCCCACCCCCTGCAGGTGTTCCCAATGGGGTGGGTGGGGAAGGACTCTCACTCCCTCCCAGTGGCAGCAGGCGGCAGCTCACCCGGTGGACTTCTGCTTGGCAGGCAGGCAGGCAGGCAGACCAACAGGAGGGTCTGTCCCAGGCAGGGCTGAACAGGCTGGCCCAGTGGTGGGATTCAAATAATTTAACAACCAGTTTCAGAGGTGGGATTCAAATAATTTAACAACTGATTGTTTACAAGCACCATTTTAACAACAGGTTCTGCCGAAGTGGTGCAAACCTGCTGAATCCCACCACTGTGTTGGCCACTCTCCTCAGCAAAGTCTGAGGGGTTCTTGTAGCCTAAGAAGCTTTGTGTCTTCCACCCAATAAGTTTGTATGACTCCTAAGTTTGGATGACTCCTTCAATGGGATCTTGCTTTACACTGGCTTATCTATGAAGTACCCCACTCCCCCAATTTCCCTGTATTAAAAAATTAGATCCAATGGCTGTACACTTCATTCATCTCAAAAAGTGAACTCTGACTTATGAAAGTGTATGTTGAAACAAAATTTTTGCAAGTCTTTAAGAGGTTACTTAACTCCTTTGTCATATTTCTCCATATAAAGTATCTCCTCCTCCAGCAAACCTCTCCCCCACCTCAGTGAAATTGGAGGAAAGCTCCTTAGGTTGGAAGAAAACTTCAGAATTGGTAAGCAGAGTTGTAGGACACATACCAATATCCCTCCCAAAGATTCTCAGAACACAAATATCACAACCCATGTGGAAGGGCATGAGGCTTGTACACAGAGGATCTTTGTAAGGTTTAGGATCCCACGATTGTATGAGAACATCTGCAAGCAATTCACCCAGTGATCCAGTCATTATTCTAGTATTGGCACGTTGGGCCTACTGCATTTGTGATCTTGTAAAATGGCATTTCCCAGAAACTTTACCTCCAGTACTGGTTACCAACATAGAAATATGTTTTCTCAGTATCCTTATCAAAAGCAGCAGCATCAATTTTCTTAATGTTTTGTGGGAAACCCAAATGGTCAATAGTTTTGGGGTAGTCGGGCTCCATCTGTAATCCACGTAGGGCCCAGAAGCGATTACCTGTTCAATAGGGGGAAAGTGTTTTATGAAAGTAGGTTTGATGTTATCTAACACAGGTCATGCATAGGTAGATTGCTTTATGACACTGGAGACTGAAATACTCCATGATAACGTTCTCATCAACTGGACCAAAGGCTTTCAAATGGTGACCTTCCAGGAATGCTTCCCACAATGACTAGTCTGTTGCAAAGTCATAATGTTGCAGAGGAATTTGAGGCAAGTTCTGGGGGCCACACCCTCAATTTTGTTGGAACTCTTCATCACCTCTATCACTCAACAGTAACCCTCAGAACATGACCAGCAGCACATTACAGGGGAATGTCTATAATGATGAAGAAACAGTCTTCCAAGGAAAGTTCCTTCATCATCTTCTCACTGAAGGACTCTGATAAGTTTCCAAGGAACTCCAAGTCTCCCAAAGCACAGTTGAAAGTTTGGCTTAAAGCTTTATTTCAAACCTTCTTTATTTCTAATAGTACAAACAAGGATAATTTTCAAGATGACTGACCTTTGAAAAAGAGAATTCGATCATTCATGTTTTCATATGCTGCTTGGATGCCAGATGGTAGAGAAGGCCAAAAGGTAGAAATTAATTCATAATTAACTTCAGAGAGATCAGGATATACTCTCCAATAGTGCCTGAAAATAAGGTATCATTGCTAGCATTACAAATTGCAAATAAAATTGTTAAAAAAACCCAGACTTGCTACACTCACAGAGCTGGGAAAATCAGTGGTCCCAATCTAATCAGGGCCGTATGTTTGCTAAGTTAGTTTTCATAAATATATCCCTAGCTGAATGCAAAACATTTATCTTAGTGGCTTGGCACTCCACAAAATTTAAAGCCTTCCTTCAGTTAAAGGAACTTCCTTCCAACTTCAGTTTACAGGTCAATGTTAATACAATTAATCTGGATAGCCACTATTGTTAGTCAAAAAAGTCCTGAGGTTTTAAATGTGGAAAACTAGGGATAGCATACAATATACAAAACCAACATTTATCCTCTGGCCTGTCTGTCTGTCTATCATGTGGTGGTTCACAAATTTTGGCATGGTTGCCAACTATTATTTTCTCCTGGTAAATTGTAGAATCCGATCTCACTGTAATTATAACCTGTAACAATGAGGCCCCTTCCGCACACACAAAATAATGTGTTTTCAAACCACTTTCACAACTGTTTGCAAGTGAATTTTGCCATTCCGCACAGCTTCAAAGAGCACTGAAAACAGTTTGAAAGTGCATTATTCTGCATGTGCGGAATGAGCCTAAGATAATTCCTTGAGTAATTATACTTCACTCTGTGTTAATAAAAGGAAAAACAATTATTTAAACTTAATTTCTATTAATTTCTTTAAAACAGGAAAGAGGCTTTTCTACAGGTGAAAAAAGAGAGGAACAGGCAGGGATGTCCTCCAATAAATGGAAAATAAGACTATGCTAGGGATTATGGGACATTCATGGCCAAAAGTCACATGGGATGGGAGTTATAATAAAAGCAGGGAATAGTTGAAATAGTATGAAAAAAATCTGTCAGGATCCAACCCATAGTATTATCTGGCCCCAGGAGGAAAAACTCTGTATAAATGAGTCCTTTCTAGAAGACTTTGATCATAAGAGAGAGAATAGGGATTACTATAATTACAGAGCGTGAGGAAAATTTAACCATCACCTTTTCATGTATATTATTTATTTACTTTCTTAAAGATTTGAACGCCACTTTTGCTTCATGCCTCAAGGCAGCTTACAAAATTTAAAACATACAAATCACAATTAAACCCCGACTGACCCTCTCCTCTCCAGCCTATACTTCCTTGATAGTCATGGCAAATAAATATTTGAATGTATTTAAAATAATAAAGAAATAATCAGTCCATCAATTCTGTTTACCTTCCCTTTAAGAACATTATTTCCCTTCTTAGAGTAGTAACAGCATCAAATGATGTCTTAGGATCACAGGCCTTAGGCAATGTTGGCTTAGCTGGCTCCTTTGGGGGATGAGGTGAAGGTCCTACAGTAAGAAGAGAATTCTGTGAATTTCGTGTTGAATGCGTTCGACAGTCCAATTTACTTATTTGACTGTGATGATCGGGGTGAGCTGGTCACCAGGCCTGTTTTGTTCACTAGTGACTAACTCAAATGTCTGTTAGACAGGTTTGTATGGGTGAAAGCGCCGTCTAAAAGATCGGCACTCATTAACTTCACTAACAACTTCTTAGCCGAACATCAAATAGAATTTTTCTTTCGAAACTCAGCATTTATTTAGCAGCAGTTTACATGACGTGTGATTTCTTTAGCTGTCTATTTAAACAGCTACTTGCTGAGTGAAGCTACAGCACAGTATGGGGTGGGGGAAAAAAGAACTCAATTGGCCTCTTTGAAAATGTGCATGCATGAAAAGTGGGTTGTGCTATAATGCATTATGTGCTAGTCAACAACCAGTTAATGAACAAATAAATACCCTGTTAAAATGGTTCCATGTTCACCAGTGGCTGAACTCCTAGTCATATGAGCATTCTTAAAAATAAGTGAATTAAGAGGAAGATTTAATGTTACTTGTTATTTAGTTATCTTTTTTTTGCCAACAAGTGACAACTGACTTATGGTGACCCTGTAGAGTTTCCAAAGGAAGTGATGTTCAGAGGTGGTTTCCTCTACATAATGACCCTGGTATTCCTTGGTGGTCTTCCATCCAAATACTTGTCAGGGTTGGGGCTAAAAGTGTGTGACTAGCCCAAAGTCACCCATCAAGTTTCCACGGCACAGTGTGGATTCAAACCTAGGTTTCCAGACCCTACTCCAGTGGTGGAGAACCTATGGCATGGGTGCCAGAGGTGGCACTCAGAGCCCTCTCTGTGGGCATGCACAGAGTCCCCCCGCCACATCTAGGCTGGCCTGGGCTCGATTATTAGCATTAAATCTAAGACCTAGTTTTGGGGAAGCAGTGTAGGTAACCTTGTTAAGCGCTGTTAAACTCCACTGATTTTCATGCGAAGAACAAAAGCACGATCCTTTACCTGGGAGTAAGCTCAGTTGCTGGCAATGGGGCTTGCTTCTGAGTAAACCCTCCTAGGGTCATGATTCACCCGTTCGAAGAATTGCATGGTTGCTTCAAAGCAAAGCCAACGACTACCACCAAGCTTACTCCCAAGTAACACACGCCTCAGAGCCAACGATTTTTTTCTAAACTAAAACCTTAGTATTCAGGTTAAATTGCTGTGCTGGGACTTTGTGATAAATAAGTGGGTTTTGGGTTGCAATTTGTGCACTCAGTCTTGAAAAGTCTTCCAACCCATACTCTAACAAACTCTACACGGTCGTCATAAGTCAGTGATGGCAAAAAAAGATAACCAAATAACAAGTAAGGTTAAATCTTCCTCTTAATTCACTTATTTTTAAGAATGCTCATATGACTAGGAGTTCAGCCACTGGTGAACATGGAACCATTTTTAACAGGGTAATGTCTCCCAACTCATACTCTAACAATCACACCATACTGGTTCTCAATTATTTTTTTTAGGGCTCCTCACCATAGATTGCTTGAATACCATCAATATCATCTTGGTTGAGAGGAGAGTCGACAGAGAGAGTGGGCTTGAAGTATGGGAACATCAATGCTTCTGGGTCACCAGAATGTGCAAGTCCAAGCGAGTGACCAATCTCATGAGCAGCAACAAGGAACAAGTTGAAACCTGCAAAAAAAAGTATAGAAGTTAGATAGGTAGCCCTATTCTCAGCAAATCCCTGAAGCGAATTCCACTGACTTCCCTTGGGCTTATTTCTGGGTTCATATCTTGACAAATAAATTACTTGTACATGTGCCATTGTCATGACCCTCTAGCTTGGGCTCTGCCATGCTTCTAGCTTTTGCCACCTTCCTTCTCAAATTGCCTGGGAAAGTTTACTTTGGGCATTTCCACTTACCACGACCCCCCTTACGCTGCGCGCTGCCCTAAGCGCCCGTCATTTCTGGTGTGCGCCTGGGAGTCCCCACGACGGGGGTCATCAAAAAGCGCCATTTACAAGAGCGCCAGGGATGCCGCGCACTGAGGGGGCGCTACAGCGACAGCGGCGGGGCGGCTGCGTTGTCGCTGCCCCAGTAGTGGGGAGTGCCGGGGGACCCTGTGCTACTTGAGGAGAGTAGCGCGGGGCTTAAGGTAAGTGGGGAAAGGCCCTTTGTGTCTTTGCAACTACAAGGGGGGAGGGAGTGAAACTCATTATCACTGTCTTCGGAATGTGTATGTGTATGCATGTGACCATCTTCTCTCCTCCCTCCTCCCCTTCCTTCCTTGAGTGTGTGTGTGTTTGTATCTTCTTGCCTTTGGAAAAGTGGAGGGGTGGGCCCTGCTGGGTAATACAATCTTTTTGCCTTTTCTCCAGTTCAGACAATAACAATAGCTTTCCTATGCTTGTCATCAATAAATGAAAATTCTGCTTTTAAAATACTGATTGAGCAAGTCTGGAGTTGTGACAGTTTCGTGCCATCAAATCACTTTCAACTTATGCCAACCATATGAATTAATGTCTTCCAAAACATCCTATCATTAGCAGCCTTGCAAACTGAGGATGGTGGCTTCCTTCATGTTGGGTCTTTCAGTGACTCTGGTTTTCTCATAATGTGATCAAAGTTTGATAACCTCAGTTTACTCATTTTAGCTTCCAGGGAGAGTTTAGACTTGTTTTGATCTAGAACCCACTTACTTATCTTTTTGGCAGTCCGCAGTGTTCGTAAAACTCTTTTCTAACACCGCATGTCAAATTAATCAACTTTCTTCTGTCACTTTTCCTCACTGTCCAACTTTCACGCCCTTACATAGTAATTAGGAATGCTAAATAAAGTACTTACCAAGTAGATTATTTACTTACTTAGTTGAGATGGTGTATTAGCTGGAAAAAAAAGGTCCAAGTTAAATTACAAAAGATTATGTGTTGCAATTGTTGTATCTCTATATCATAAAGCAAAAATATGGGAATCAATCGGTTGGCGAAAGTCCCATTGTGATCAAGAGTACAAACAGCAAGATGAAATGGGTAAGGGCCAAATGAGATTTTTTTAGGATGTGCTGTCTGGAATGGCATTCTAAACGTCAACAATGCAGGGTCACAAAATGCTATGAGTTAGCCTTTGCACAGTAAAAAGTTTTCTTCTTTGAAGAAGAAGAGTTTGGATTTGTATCCCCCCTTTCTCTCCTATAGGAGACTCAAAGGGTTACAATCTCCTTGCCCTTCCCCCCTCACAACAAACACCCTGTGAGGTGGGTGGGGCTGAGAGAGCTGTGACTAGCCCAAGGTCACCCAGCTGGCACGTGTGGGAGTGTACAGGCTCTTAGCCACTACACCACTGCTGCTCCTTTGAATTATAAAACATGCTATCTTTTTATTAAAATGAAGTCCATATTGACATATTATTTTGATAAAGGATTTTTTCCAACTTACTAACTGAATCAGTAGCCCAGTTGTAATACTCATTGAAGTGGACGTTTCCACGGAAAGGAGCGCCCGGGGGGAAAGCATGCGCAAGAGCTTGCTGGGGCCCATAAAAGGGCCGAGGACAGCAGCCGTGTTCTGAGGAAAAGAATCATTACTGACATTGTCATGATAAACCAGGATGTTCATTAATCTCATAATGGTTGTATTACAAACATACTACCTCCAGTCACAAACGCAATATTTATGTCTGCTTTTCCTTGATGAATCCTCGTGAATGTCAGAGGAGTCACAGTACTCCAGACACTGAATGCCCTTTGAATAGCGGCTTCCACGTCAGCTGCTTCCATATCAGGTGTGTAGTTCAAGATCCTGGTATAATAAAATGAGGGAAAAATCTTCATCACTGTCACCATTACCATCAGGCCAAATTAATTAATTTAGAATATTTCTGTAACACCTTTTCAAAGGTACAAGTAAGGGGGAGGGGTGGGAGTTTGAAAGCCATCTGTAATGCTTTCACGGTTCTTAATTATTGAGTACTGATTGTTTACTTGTTTTTAATTTTTATATCTTATGTTGGACACCACCCCGAGCCCTTTGGGGGAGGGCGGCATACAAATTAAATAAATAAATAAAGTCCCACTTGAGGCAGTGTACAATGAAAATGTTTGTCTGATGTGTTTTTTCATTCCTCATGGAAAACTGGAATATTCAGGTTCCTAAATTCCATGCCAGAAATTAAATTCTGTGCTTGCACCCAGCAATCATGGATACCCAAAGCATCCACTGATCAGGTTCCAGATTCGGTCAAATTCATCCAGGGTCCATTCTGACCATTAATTCCTTAGGTCCATGGTGGTGGTATTCTTGCGATAAAGCAGTGGATTATTAATTATCAGCCCCCGCCAGCATGGGCCAATTAGGCCATGCTGGGCAAAATGACGGGAATTGTAAACCATAACATCTGGAGTGCCAAAGGTTCGCCACCACCACTGCCTTAGGTCCATGAGTGTGAGCAGCTGGCACTCCAGATGTTATGGACTACAATTCCCATCAGCCCCTGCCAGCATGGCCAATTAGCCATGCTGGCAGGGGCTGATGGGAATTGTAGTCCATAACATCTGGAGTGCCAAAGGTTCGCCACCACTGCCTTAGGTTGTTTAATAGCTGTGCAGATGTTCAACAAGCAGAAGGAAAATGTTTCTAAAAGGTTTTTTTAAAACCCCACTCAGTGTATATTCTGAGCAGCACACTTTGATTCAAAATCACATTTCATCTTGCACCATATGATTTACCTGTACGTTAACTTGGCTTTGCTCCATCCAGGTAGAGCCAGAACAAAGCTGGCAATATCTGGCATGCCACATCTTGGTTGTTGCATAAGTGCCAGTGTGTCCGCATCTGCGCTTCCTGTCACATTCAGCCGAAAAAAATCTTGCATTTGTCGGATTTTGTCCTCTAAGGAATTGCTGCTTTTCCTGGCTCGTGGTTTTGGTTCATGTTCTAGCTCATAGAACTGTTCTAGGTACTAATGATAAAAAAAAGGAATACACTTATTACTGGATCTTGAGGAATCTTGTAATTGAAAGAAAAACTTTCCTAGGAACGTGTGTTGTATCCAGTGCAAGTTTTCTGTGGGCACTTAGTGCTCCTGTTCAAGCAAAAATATAATTTAAAAACTGTGTAGATTGTGCTGTTAGCTTGTACAGTTCAGCTTCTTGCTCCCAATCTGCATTTCTGTGTAAGTAATGGTAGTTGTAGCTATCGCTGTAGATCTAGAACTGTTGCTTTGCACTAATGTAATTGCACTGAGTTTGTGTTTCTGTTCATGCAAAGCTACATTCAACCCATTATGATATTCTGCAGTTAAAGAAGTCAGCCTCCAGGTGGGACCTGCGGATTGCTTGGAATTACACCTCATCTACAGGCTACAGAGTTTTGTTTGTTTGTTTAAATTAAATTTGTTATACCGCCCACCCCTGAAGGGCTCTGGGCGGTGTACAGGATAAAACCATTAAAACATAATTGCAGTAAAATAAATGAAAACCAAAATAATCAAACATAACATCAGAACAAGACAGAAAAAACCTAATATCAGATGGCACTTGAAGAACCTCCTAACCCTGGATGCAATACGGCGGTAACCAGTTATGATGGTATGAGGGGAATGGCGGGGGAGGCAATCAGCGACTAGCCCGCCCCAAAGCCCAGTGAAACAATTCTGTTTTACAGGCCCTGCAGAACTGTCCAAGGACTCTGATGGCCAGAGGGACAGTGTTCCTCCAGAAGGGGCCAGGGCAGTAAAAGCCCTGGCCCGGGTAGAGGCTAGTCACATCACTGAGGGGCTGGGGACCACCAGCAAAGTTGCCTCTGCAGATCGCAGAGGCTGAGTAGGGACATAAAAGGAGAGAGGTTAGTTCCCCTAGAGCAGTGGTGGCGAACCTATGGCAAGCGTGCCAGAGGTGGCACTCAGAGCCCTCTCTGTGGCACATGTGCACAGAGTTCATCACTGTGGCAAGCAAGGAGGACTTGGCTGGTGGGCCTGGTGCCTGTGCTCTGGGTGGCTGCTGCCTGGGGGGGGCAGAGGCAGAGGAGGCGGGGATGCTAGAGAGGCGCAGAGTGGTGTGGTGCATGCGAGACTTGCTGGAGGCTAGAGGAGGCTGGCCCCTGCTCAAGCAGGTGGAGTGGAGGCAGAGGGGTGGGACAGAGGCACTGGAATGGCACAAGGCAGAGTGGAGCGCATCCGTGGGACCTTCTGGAGGCTGGAGCAGGCTGGCTGCTGCTGCTCGAGGGGTTGAACAAACAAAACGTGGGCCTTTCGAAACACCGGGGAAATGCTCAGACCCAAGTTTTTTGCCAACTGCCTGGGCAGAGGGTGGAGGAACCGAGATGCATTTAGCATTTTTTAAAAAGCACACCAAGGTCTTTGCTAAAACTGCTTTTATTTTTCTGTTCCTGTTGCATTTTTGTGGGAAGTCAAGTGCTATTATGACATGTGAAGGAAAACTGCAAATCAGATGGATGCTCCACTAATTTAGCTTTCCTGACATTATCCCACCCCTCACACAGCATTCTTGCTTAAGATTGCCTTCCTTGACTGCCTTTTTACTTCTATTTTGTGATGGAGGGTTTATTGGGTTTCAGAAAGCAAAAGTTTTACTTCCGCTCCCCCCACACCCCTCCCCCTGTAATTTTTTCAGGGAGATTATTACCATTAAACCTAAGACCTAGTTTTGGGAAAGCAGTGTAGGTAACCCTGTTAAGTGCTATTAAACCCCACTGATTTTCATGGGAAGAACTAAAGCACAATCCTTTACCTGGGACTAAGCTTGGTTGCTGGCAATGGGGCTTGCTTCTGAGTAAACCCTCCTAGGGGTGTGATTCACCTGTTCAAAGTGTTGCACAGTTGCTTCACCAAGCTTACTCCTGAGTAACGCGTGCCTCAGAGCCAACCATTTTTTCTAAACGAAAACCTCAGTATTCAGGTTAAATTGCCGTGTTGGCACTTTGCAATAAATAAGTGAGTTTGGGGTTGCAATTTGGGCACTCAGTCTCGAAAAGGTTCATCATCACTGCCCTAGAGAAAATAGCTGGTTTTGAGGGTGGACTGTATGATGCTGTACCCCACTGAGATTTCTCTCCTCCCCGGGCTCCGTCCTCAAATCCCTAGGTATGTCCCACCCTAAATCTGACAACCCTCTCTCACTGGGATTTCAAAACCCTGTATTTTTTTAAAATGAGGCACAATTATTTCACAAATGTTAGTACCTACAAAACAAATTTCCCCTCATTTATTATTTTGCAATCCTGTTGAATTCATCTATGTGTTTACAAAGTGAACAGTGCCCAGCTCTTTTAAGGCATCGTTGTTATAAGATCCCATTGTCATAAGATCCCACTGACCACTTTGTTAATCTACTTTATATCCAAAGACTCGAGTCAGGTAATCACCATAGTAACATCTTTCTAGCAATCTATTCTGTCTTCAAAGATATTTATGACAGCTTAAATAATATCCCACTCATTTTATCTTCACAATAACACTGAGATGAACTGGCTCAGGATCACCTGGTGAGATATTGGGCAGTGTGGGATTTGGTTTCTGATATACTTGGTCCTAGTCTGATATGTCAACAGCACTCCATTTCACTAGCTATTCTCGAGTTCCCAGCCTGATCCAAATATAGCTTAGCTACCTGACAGAAACTGTCCAAGAAAGGTGTGCCATCTTCAATTCACTAATAAAAAAACCCCTTAATGTATATAACTTTTGAGGGGGGCCATCTTGTTCACTGTCTTTCTTTTTGGTAAATGATTTACCTCAGAAATCCTCTCTGAAGTATAGTAAGGCAAACTAGAGTTATACCCATAGTGCAGGTGGCTGAGATTGGAAGGTTGGAAGAAGTCTGTCAGCCTCTTCAATTTGGGGAGGAGGTATGATCTCTGTTCCCCTTTTTGGACACACCAATAGTTCTCAGAATTTACAAGCAAAGATGCCATCCACCTGATTCTGGTCAATATTTTTATTTATTTATTTATTTATTTATTTATTATTTAAACACATATATGGCCTCTATCCTAAGGGGGGGCTCTGAAGTGATTATGCAAACATTGTAAATCTGGCAGTACAAATAAATATGGTTGGAAACCTTTCAAAACAGCAGTATTAGGATAATAAGAGGCCTGGGTCCAAGTACCTAATTCTTAAATCACTCCCTAAGAGGGAGGGGAGCGCTGCAGTCCTATTAGATAAAAAAAAAGGACTCGGAATGTTAAAAGAGCTAAAGGGGGGGGGGCACTCTTCGGCTGGTCCCCTCTCAAAGGCTGCCCCCGCTGAACATTGGTGTTCCGGCTTTACAGGCCCCTCTTGGAACTCCCCAAGGTCCCTTGGGGCCAGTTGACTGGTGGAAAAGTGTTCCCTGACCAGGCGGGGCCAAAGCCAGCCGTAGAGCCCTGGCCCGTGTGGAGGCCAGCCGCATCATTCTCCTGCTGACTGGGCACGCCTATCTGCCTTTTCCTCCAGGCCCATGGGGAAAATGTTGTATGAAATGTTGTTCTCACATCCAGGCAAAAATCAGGAAATAATTCCAGCATGTCAACCAATGCTCCTGAAATTCTCTGGCAATACCATAGAGTTTCCAGAGCGTTGGTTGATGTATTGGGATTTTTCCCAGACCTGATGTTGAAGTGCCGCACGATGTCACTGCTGCCTCTTGCCCCTTTCCGAGATTTCTCGGGAGTACCAACCAGCAGCCTGACATCCAGAGGTGGGATCCAGCAGGTTCTCACAGGTTCCCGAGAGTAGGTTACTAATTATTTGTGTGTGCCAAGAGGGGGTTACTAATTGGTGATTTTGCCACGTGATTTTTGCCTTAGTTATGTCCCTCCCCTCAGCAGTAGCATGCAGAACTTGAAGCAGTCTAGCAGGAGGTGCACCAGTGTGCGTGGCAGCCTGCGCCTGCATACATTCGTTTCCCACCCAAGGACCGGTGCAGTGGCTGCATCCTTGTCACAGCCCCGCCCAGGAATGCCCCACCCTGGAATGCCCGGCCATGCCCCCTGTCGTGCCCCACCCAGCCCCATTGGCGCTACGCCACAGTTTGAATCCCACCACCATGGGAACCTGTTACTAAAATTTTTGGACCCCACCACTGCTGACATCCCTATTAGAAGCAAGATACAAATACACACGCATACTTAAAACCAGACATTTAAAGTAGTTCCTGATCAGCTACCAGATTCTTGGCACTTCCAACAAGTTACTGGAAAGAATGACAGGCTTTGGCCTAATCGGCGGCAAACAGGTCCTGGTCTTAAACACATGCAGATACACCAGCAAAGACATCAACATTTCTCAGCAATGACCGCTGTAGTTACCTGAACAAGCTGTGCATTTTGTTCTTCATTCCTGTTTCCTGGGTATATGGGGAGTGTGTAAGAAATGCTGACAGTCAGTAACAAAAAGAGAAGGGTCTTCATTCTAAACCTGAACTGAGTTTGAGAGAGGGGATGAGAAAGGAAGACTCTGTTCTTTCTAAATAATGTTGTTTTTGAGCTTCCTTGTGTTTTATATTTGCTGAAATCAGCCGTTGGTTGGTTGACTCATAGTTGATCATGCTCTAATAAGCAAAAGCAGACAGACACGCCGGTGGAAGCTGTCACAATACAAGTGAATGCAAAACCTGATTTTGTAATCTTTTTTACAGCCAATAAATAACATTCTTTTAAAAAATCTCTCTGGGCTGACTTTTCAAAATGGCCTGCAATTTTGTTTCTTTACCATAGTTTCTTGCCATTTCAATAAAAAACACAGTTATATTGCAGTGATGGCTTCTGGTATCCAATGAACTCATTTTTTTCCTGTTAAGCAGTAAATTTCTCATTCACTTTATTGATAAGCAGTGGCTGGTCTAGGTTAACATAACAACAACCACAACAATAATTGTGGGCTGTCAAGTTACAACTAAGTCATTGCCCATGGAGATTTGAAGGCACATGAAGAGAAGAGATGGTTTATATAGTGTCCAACATACAAAAACACGGACACTCCTGTGACTGTGAAAGGTGTGTGGACACATGGCCACAGGGATGTGATCAAGACTTCCACCATTTTTAGAAATCAGAAGATATTTACTATTTCAGAAACATTCAATATTTTTCCTTATGCCAAGCAGTGCAATGAATAATATCAGCAATCCAGTGGATCCTACCCTTTTCCGACCACTGTACTGAGCAAGGTTTGTTTGTTTGTTAAAACATGTTTATCCCAGCTTTCCTTTAGAAGAAGAAGAAGAAGAGTTTGGATTTATATCTCCCCTTTCTCTCCTGCAGGACACTCAAAGGGGCTTACAATCTCCTTTCCCTTCCCCCCTCACAACAAACACCCTGTGAGGTAGGTGGGGCTGAGAGAGCTCCGAGAAGCTGTGACTAGCCCAAGGTCACCCAGCTGGCGTGTGTGGGAGTGTACAGGCTAATCTGAATTCCCCAGATAAGCCTCCACAGCTCAGGCGGCAGAGCTGGGAATCAAACCCGGTTCCTTCAGATTAGATACACGAGCTCTTAACCTCCTACGCCACTCCTGCTTTAGGGTCAAGTTCTATGTCTTCCTCCAATATACGAAGTCTTCATCCAGAGCAAGTGGGTCTTCCATTGGATAAACACCCACTTGTGTGGAAGGCTCCTTAGGCTAGGGGAAGGCTACTTGGAAGGTGGTTGAATCCACCCCAATTTCTTTTAAGAAATTTCATTACTAAAATGGTTGGCATGCAGTAGTGAGATTCAGCAGGTTTTCACCACTTTGTCAGAACCGGTTGTTAAAATGGTGCTTGTAAACAACCAGTTGTTAAATTATTTGAATCCCACCACTGTTGGCATGTCTCCCATTTCTTCCACTGTGAAATCCCAAGTGGCATATATATAGCTCTTAGCAATCTGGTCTTCCATCAGAAACAGTGAGCAGACCCGGACCTGCTTAGCTTCCACAAGCTGACAATATTATGCATTTAATTTCTGAGACCATTCCTAAGGACTATGCCTACATTAAACAGAAATGTAAGGGGAATCCCAAGGACTCCCCTACAGACTATACAAGAATGCAATTGGTGGGAAAACTGTGAAATTAGAACTTTTTAACAATCATTAGTAACTGGAAGGCTAATAATATTTTACAGTTCATATACAACATATAATATTTATGGTGGATAGCTGTGTTGCAGTCCCATCCAGGGGCGGAGCGTGGGGGAACTGCACCCGAGGCATGCCTGTGTCCTGTGCCCCTGCCACGCCCCACTCATCCTCGCATGCCCTGGAATGACCCAGAATGCCCCCGCCACATCCCCACCATGCCCCCACACCGGCACGCACCCGGTTCCAGTTCTGTGTGTGTGTGGAGTGGCCACATGCTGGCGAAATTGCCCCTTTGCAGGGATAAATGCCCCGGAGAGGACAAATCTGCTGGTGAGCCAGGGCGCTGCTTCCACAAGCAGATTCATCCCCCTCCCTTCTGGATGGAGTTTTTATTCGGCAATAGATGAGCAAGATTTGAGTTCAGTAGTATCGTAAAAACTAACTAGATTTCCAGGGTATAAGCTTTGGAGAGTCAAAGGGAGATTTGGTTCTTGAAAGCTTATATCCTGGAAATCACATTGATTACTGTGGTGCTGCTGGCCACAAATCTTGCTCCATAATATTTTCTGAGCCTGATCACGTCTTTCCATGCCTGACTGATGCTTCATGATTTTGTGAAAAACTGCTTCTGTCTGCCTCAGACCGTATCACTTCCTGTTGCCACAGAGTCAGGTTGCAGGCTCTGAGTTGGGAAATTCTTGGAGATTGGGGGCAGATCCTATGGAGGGAGAAGTTTGGGGAGGGGAGAGAACTTAGTAGGGATATGATGTGATTGAGTCTACCAAAGCTGCCATTTTCTCCAAAGGAACTCCAGGCTTTATCTGGAGATTCGCAACCCAATCACAGAGTTTCCTGTGCTGGTGCCAGCACCATTCAATTTTTTTAAATTAATCATTCCACAAGAAATTTAGTAGCCAAGTCTTAGAAAACATATACACTTTCTGAGGGAAGTTAGTGAAACATTTGCGATTTCTAAGAGGAGCTCACATTTACAATGTGAGAATCCTGAAGTTGAGGGAAAGTCTGTATTCACTTGGCTTCTAACTGCTTTCTGTTCTGCTAAATTATCAACCTGTAAATAGTTTCTGTCCTCTTTTCTGAACCACGTTATTCCCCTATCCTTGGAAGTAAATAAAAGTTGCTGCTCTTTGTCCGTTTCCCTCAAAGGTGAAACTTATTTTATTCAGAAGCCTCTTGGGTTTAATCTGTCAGGTGGAATGTTGGGGTAGAGACTACACTGGTTGAGCTTTACACTCACTACCTCTGTTTAAATATCATATTGAAAACCCTGACCTTCACAGATAGTCCTCTACCTGCAGTCACAGACAGAAGGCAGGTGTTTGACCTGCCCTGGACTCAGTTGCACCTTGAAGTTGGGATCTTTTCTTAATAGTCTCGCATCTCATCTGCCTCTTGGATGGGGGAGGAATGGGTGGAACAGGAAGCCAACAAAATGGCACAAGCCTTTCCCTGATGCTGCTTCCTAGTGCATTCAGAGATTTCCTACTTCTTTGTATAGAGGCTCCATTTACTCACTATGACTTATATCGCTTGATGGGCTAATCATCCATGAATCTGTCTTATGCGTGTGAAGTGCTATCAAGTTGCAGCCAATTTATGGCTATCTAGTAGGACTTTTAAGGCAAGAGACTGACAAAGGTTGTTTGCCATTGCTCTTCTCCACTTGATTTATTTATTTGCATTTATTTCCCACCCTTTACTGCAATCTCTGAACAGGAATGTGCTGTCGATGTTATGGAGGAAGAATGGAGTCTAAAATCTGAAGAAGTTCATAGTACACTGCATAAGATGCTAAAAACATTTTGAAAAGGCATCCCCTTAAATTATCCCAAATAGCGACCACGCCAAAAAACCCAGGAATCATTGCAGTTTTATTATTACTGTGAAGCTTTTAAAATTTTATCTTGGGAGAACAGAATAGAATCTCTGATTTCCTCAAAACATCAAGTGACAGAAAGATACAAGGAAAGTTAAAACAAAAGAGGTAAAGCAGAGAAGGCAAGATTGTGTCAACTTCCGTCAATAACCACAGGAGGATATTTCCTCTATGGAGCAACGTTGCAGAATAAGTTTTAGAAATCATGTGCCGGGAATAAAGAATTGTCAACAAGATATTTTAGATGCTGGCAGCCTCATGAGGGAAAGAAGGCAATCAGAACCTCAAAGGGACAAGGAAGGATGGAAAGAACAGAGCTCATCATTTGCAACACAGCCGGTTGCAAGATGTGCCAACTCTCTGGCCAGCTTTCATCACTGTGAAGTAATTTTTATTTTTATTGTTGCATGTGGTAGGTGAGATTCCCCCATGTAGATCTTTGAAGAAGATAACTTTGGCCCATTCCACACAGGCCCAGAAACATGGGTGTAAGACACAATATAACCCATTTTTTGAGGGGACCTTCACACAAGTCCCACCCTCAAAACGAGCCTGCCCCATTAAATTTCCCCCAACCCGGATTTTTTGAAAATTAATTAAACGTGGTCCTTTTGAAAAATCCTGGGTTGGATCCTCTGCTGAGCAAACGGCCAGGCAGGAGGTGCTTTATTTCCCTCCCTTTCACCCCATCCGGTACGGTCAGGGAGAAGCCGCCTGTTGCAGGGAGACCCCTTTTCCTTTTTTTAAATGTTGAGGCTTCTTCTTTGGAGATTTTTAAACAGAGGCTTGATGACTGTCAGTCAGGAATGCTTTGATTGTGTATTCCTGCGTGGCAGAGGGTTAGACTTGATGGCCCTTGTGGTCTTTTCCAACTCTGTGATTCTATGGTTCTATTCTATGATCATCAAGTTCTAGAAACTGACTACCCACACAACTTGGCCTGGCTCGGTGGCAGTGGCCATTGTCCAACTCAGCCCAGCCTAGCTAAACATTTTCTGGGTACAGATTGCTCATCACGATGTTGACTACAGTGGTCAAAGGGGCCATATTATTCCATTCTTGTCCCATCTATATTGGCTCCTTGTTTATTTCTGGGCACAATCCAAGATGCAAGTGCTGACATTTAAAGCCCTATATGGTTGGGAACAACATTTCTGAAGGACTACCTAATCCAGGGCCATGCTGGCAGGGGCTGATGGGATTTGTAGTCCATGAACATCTGGACAGCCGCAGGTTGCAGACCCCTGGCTAATCCCTTATGAACCTGCCTGAGCATTATGGTAATCTTTGGAAGCCCAGAGGACCTTCTCGGTCATGGCACCAAAGATTTGGAACTCCCTCCTCAGAGAGATTTGTATATCCCTTCTGTTGCCATCTTCCACCAACAGGTATAGACCTTATTTTGTTTCATGTAGCATCCCTTTAATGATCCCGCCTTCTAATCAATGTTTTAAGTTTTGTATGTATTTTAACTCTGTTTTTTTAAAGTTGGTTTGTGTATTTGGTGTGTTTGTGTGTGGGGTTAATTTTAATGGTTTTAAAATATGATTTTATCATGTGTTTTAAATCATTAGCTGCCTTGTAACCCACATAGGAATGTCAGCCTCCATCTGGGATCTGGGGAATCCCACGAAATTATAGAAATCAGTCCCCTTGAGTACAGAAATCAGACCCCCTGGAGAAAATGGATGCTCTGGACCTTTTACTCTGTGACCTTTTACCCCACTGAGGTCACTTTCCTCAGAAGAAGAGAAGAGTTTGGATTTATATCCCCCCTTTCTCTCCTGCAGGAGACTCAAAGGGGCTTACAATCTCCTTGCCCTTCCCCCCTCACAACAAACACCCTGTGAGGTAGGTGGGGCTGAGAGAGCCTCCCGAAGCTGTGATAATGCCCAAGGTCACCCAGCTGGCGTGTGTGGGAGTGCACAGGCTAATCTGAATTCCCCAGATAAGCCTCCACAGCTCAGGCGGCAGAGCTGGGAATCAAACCCGGTTCCTCCAGATTAGATACACGAGCTCTTAACCTCTTATGCCACTGCTGCTCCTTAAACTCCATCCCTGAATCAGAACAGAATAGTATATAGTCAAGAATCAGCAATTAGACCTGCTAACAAAATTGCTCTATAAGTACATATACATTACAGGTACCATAAAGGATATGAGAAAAGTATAAAACCATAAAATTAAAGAATGTATACATTCAGTCAGCACTGCACCTCTCCAGGTTCTGGTGGCTGCATAGGATCTTGTGACCGTGACTGAGGATCCAGGCTGAAAGACAGCCAAAAGAAAGGAAGTGTACTATCTATCTATCTATCTATCTATCTATCTATCTATCTATCTATCTATCTATCTATCTATCTATCTATCTATCTATCTATCTATCTATCTATCTATCTATCTATCTATCTATCTATCTATCTATCTATCTATCTATCTATCTATCTATCTATCTATCTATCTATCTATCTATCTATCTATCTATCTATCTATCTATCTATCTATCTATCTATTTATTTATTTATGGGATTTCTATACCGCCCAATCCCCAAAGGGCTCTGATCTATTCCTCTGACCTTCCTGGATTTTTTTGAAAGATAGGCTGGATAAAAGTATATCTGAGCTGAGGACATCATATAATGAGCAGTACAGTGATACATGACCAACTGTTCTGATTTCTTCAGTAGCAAAGGGGCATAAATGATGCTGAAATGGGATGCTGTGGTATCTCCCTTCCAATAAGGCAGATGAGCAAACATTGAGTTTAGCCAGGCCAAAAGTTATCCTGCATTTGGGGATCAGTATATTAGCAAAATAATTTTCCAACACCAATCTCTTGTTTCTTAGATGATAGCATTTACAGTGGATCTAAAATGATATTGGAGTTGAGTGTCTCAGATCCTTTGCTTAATTTCTAATTTAGCTTTGAAATGTTTTTGTGTGTAAAGTGCTGTCAACTCACAGCCGACTTATGGCCACCCGTGAGGTTTTCAAGGCAAGAGATGACCAGAGCTGGTTTGCCATTGCCTGCCTCTGTATTGTAATCCTGATATGCCTTGGAGGTCTCTGTTCCAAATACTAGTCAGGGTCAAGGCTAAGAATGCGTGACTGACCCAAGGTCACCCAGCAAGTTTCCATGGCAGACTGGGGATTCGAACCTGGGTTTCCCAGATTCTAGCCTGATACTTTAACCATTGCACCACATTGGCTCTCAAAACTTTTACCCCACGGCTATTAGACTTCTGGGGGAATATTCAATAGATCTTAATTTCTCTGAGAGAGATCTTTTCCTTTTAGATTGAAAGGTGTCTATTAATGTCAAAAGTGCAAGATCTACAGGAGAAAAAACAGGCCCCAGCCAGTAATTGATCCTGTGTATTTATGCATGAGCTTCCAGAGACATTAAAGCCACTTCTAGATGGCGAAGAATTGCAAGTATAGCTCCAAAAATTTGATCTGTTCAAGAGCATTGTAATTAAGGCCCTTTCCCCACTTACCCTTATCGGAGAGTTGCTGCGCGCAATTCACAGCGCGCGCAATTCCTGGCGCGTGCCCAGCTTCCCCACGACCCCGCGCGGGGTCATCAAAAGGCGCCATTTGAAAAGGCGCCAGGAATTACGTGCGCTGAGGGGGCGCGAGAGAGGCAGTGTCAGGGCGGCTGCGTTCTTGCCGCCCCTGAAGTGGGGAGTGCAGCTGGACTCCGTGCTACTTTAGGAGAGTAGCGCGGGGCTTAAGGTAAGTGGGGAAAGGGCCTAAGATACATACATGCAGTGGTGGGATCCAAAAATTTTAATAACAGGTTTCGATGGTGGTAGGATTCAAACAGTAGTGCCGCCATACACACATACCTCCAGTCACTATTGGGCAGGGAGGTTGCTTTAGTAACCCCTTCTTGGCAGAAAAAATTAGTAACCACTTCTAGAGAAGTGGTGAGAATTGGTTGGATCCCACCCACTGGTTGGATCCCACCTCTGCATACATGGCTTGTGATATTTTGTATCTATTGTAAGCCACCCTGATTCCATCATGGGGAAGGGTGGCCTACAGATCAAGTAACAAACAAACAAATGAATACCCTTGACCATAAAAGCACACATAGCTGAAGGCATATAGTGTCAGTCTCTAGCATAAAACAATGTCTTTGTGTGGTGTCATACTCAGGACAATTTTTCTGTTCTTTCTTTATGAAAGAACACTTCCCTCGCACTATGTGCCCTGTTGGCATGTAAGAGTTCAATGTGGTAGTTAAAATTGTTATTTTATTAGAAATATCAGTTATTCATATAGTTTGTAGTTCTTAAATGTAAACAAGTGCCAGTTGTTATCGGAATGCATCCCAAAGGAAACTGGCAGTTGACCAAGGCCTGGCATTCACTAAATTGAGGCTTCCTTCTTATGGCACTAGAAAAATAAAGAGGGTGTTTTATGTTCCTAGGAAGAAGAGCCATATAAAATAATTGCAGCAACATTTAGGTTTGATGTTTTAAAAATCTGTCTTAAATCTCTGCTTTCCTTTCAGCCAGGTGCTCTGGTTAAAGTCAAATGCTTACATTGACAACAGCCATAAAACTATACAATGTCTCTTCACTTTAGAGTAACAAATCAGATTGCAAAACCAGTCCTAGGTCAAGAGGCTGGTGTGGAGATTCACACTCAAGGCTACCTTGAATGGCTGGCAGACATTATGTTGCCCAGTGCTTTCCTCCCAGTTGTAATGCTGCCAAGAGGGCTTTGAAATGCATTTGAAGGATGGGAACCATGTATTGTTTTGTCAAAACATTCTCCTGTCTCAGACTGACACCTTAGGTTATGGTAACCTAGGCTTCATTATAATATTAAATCTTCACCCAGAGGAGATACTAAGGTGCGTCTTTTTGAACATGCATTGTATGAAGCGGGCTTCACATGTGAGAATATGTAGGAGGGTCTTTATCTTACAGATGATGTTGCAATGATGCTGACTTTATGACTGTGTAAACTACTATAAAACTTGAAAACCTCCTGTGTTCTTTGCTTCTTCCTCTTGAAACTGGTGCTGCAACCAAATAAATTTTATACTAGATTTACTATACCTCTCGCCTCTTAAGTCTGTTTTTGGGCCAGGACTTTTGGAGTTTAATAACATATATTAATTGTAGACATATCACTGATGGTAATTTAGGAACCCCCAAATCTTCTCACATTTCCCAATCTGGATCGGGCAACCCTACACCGCCATTTCCTGCCAGTGACCAGAGACGACCTGGCATGACTAGACCCTCAGTAAGTAAGTAAGTAAGTAAGTAAGTAAGTAAGTAAGTAAGTAAGTAAGTAAGTAAGTAAGTAAGTAAGTAAGTAAGTAAGTACATGTGAGGAAGACAGGAGTGAGATAATTTATCTCACTGGTGACCAGCAGACAGAGAATGTATTAAGCCAATTAGGCCAATCCCTAAATAATTCTATGGCCACTTGATCATTTGTCAAGGAGGAGGTGGGATGAAAATTAGACTTCTAATGTACACGAATAAATAAATGAATTAACACATGGACAAATAAATAAATAAATAAATGCTGGGCTTTATTAAGTGAAGTACATTTGCGCAAAATAAAAAATAGTTTCTCCCACCTGCAAATACAACACACTACCATGACAACCCAGTTCTTATTTCCAGCTGACAGATATCCAACAACATATAATGGAGCCATAAGAATTCAAGTGATAGACAAACATGTGCAAACCAGCTAAGAGACTGTGTCAAAAAGAGTGGATTTATTTAATTATTTCAGTGTATATATGAGGTATTGCCCAGTGGTGGGATCCAAAATTTTTAGTAACAGGTTCCCATGGTGGTGGGATTCAAACAGTGCCGCAGCGTCAATGGGGCTGGGCGGGGCACGACGGGGCGTGGCCGGGCATTCCTGGGCGGGGCATTCCTGGGCGGGGCTGTGGCAAGGACTCAGCCGCTGTGCCGGTCCTTAGGCGGGAAACGAATGCACGCAGGCTGCCACGCACGCTGGTGCACCTCCTGCTAGACTGCTTCAAGTTCTGCACGCTACTGCTGAGAGGAGGGGCATAACTAAGGCAAAAATCATGTGGCACAATCACCAATTAGTAACCCCCTCTCGCACACACAAATAATTAGTAACCTACTCTCAGGAACCTGTGAGAACCTGCTAGATCCCACCTCTGGTATTGCCTGGGGGAGATTGTGGAGTGGTACAGTTTTGGCTGTACAGCATTGTCAGGACATTATCATAAAAGAAACACGCAGAGGTATGTTAAAAAGTGCAATTTAAAACTGGCAGAATAAACACTGTCACAACACAATGTATTACCAACGAATCTTTATAGCACCAGTTCAGCAGAAACTTGCTGTAATGTAGAGCAAGAGAAGAATGCCAGGTGCAAGCTTTGATCATCCCCCCAAAATGAGGAAGCATCCTGCCTCTAAAGAAAGACTAGGGCCTTCCTCATTAACGTTAAAATAATTTTTCAAACCACTTTCTACAAACTGTTTCATTAGTATTTAATCCAGCATACGCCTAAAGAGCACCTGAAAGCAATGGAGTGGCATTATTCTTAAAGGAATGAGCCTAGTCCTCTTCCGCTGCATAAAATAATCGTTCAAACCACTTTCACAACTGTTTGCCAGTGGATTTTGCCATTCCGCACAGCTTCAAAGAGCACTGAAAGCAGTTTGAAAGTGCATTATTCTGCATGTGCGGAATGAGCCTAGGCCTTTGAGGTAGAACTGAGCAGAGATGTCTCAACAGTTCAGCCAAGTATTGGTTCTTAGATTGTTTCGAACAACTCTTTTGCTGTTAAGATCAAACTGTATCTGCTTTGTTCCTTGGAAAAAATAGACGTAGCCTAGAAGAGAAACAGAAATAAATGAAAATTTGAAAAGGTCTCTGCCTCCTGACTGACCATCCGTAGAAAACAAAAAAAAGCTTCCGCTACACAGATGGACACTCTGATTGTCCAGTAGATTTAGGCCCTCTGGACAAATATTGTTTGCAATTAAGCAATTAATTTCCTCTCCATTCCTTCCCTCCAGGTTGCAGTGACATTGTTGAAGCAGACTTGCTCTTCGTGTCGTTTACTTCTGAGGTGTGTTTGCAATAAAGAAAGGCCAAGAATATATTGTAGTGGCAGAGAGTTAGACTAAGACCAAGATGCTGGTGCATATCGCCCTTCTGACAAAAAATGGCTAGGTATTGACCTGTGCTTTTGCTCCCTATTTTCCCCCTAATGAGGGTATCTGCTTGGAGATATCTTAGAATTCCAACTGATCTCCAGGTTTCAGAGATCTGTTTCCCTGGAGAAAGCGGCTGGTTTGGAAGGTGGATTCCATGGCACTGTGCTTCATTAAGGTCCATCCTTAGACTCCCCCCTCAAATCTACAAGGATTTCCCAGTCTGAAGTTGGCAACTCTACTCCCCTTGGCCTGATTCCTTTTTAGATCTCACTTATGTTTCTTTAGTGTTTGGAGAACCTCAGATTTCCTTCATTCTTAAATCCGTACAAATTCAAGTACTGAAAAATGTACAAGTTTACAACTGGTTGTGTGGAGAAGCTTGATGTGGTTTGGGGGCTGAATCCGAGGATTCAGACTGGAGATTCTTTACACTCTCTGCATATATTCTTTGCAGTCTGAGAAAGCCCGTTGAAAAATGATTGCTCTTTCCATCCTTATGGGTCATTGTTTACATTCTCGACTGCTTTTCTAATTTGAAATGCAACATGTTAACAATGTGCATTTCAAATCAGAATGTATCAATCCTTCTTCAAACAAACAAAAGAAAACAAAACAACAAACAAAAATACCATCATGCCTAAGAGCAGCATCAATTTGGGGACCAACTCCTCTGAAGTCTTGGGATACTCTTCTGGGGTATCCCCTTTCCATATGTTGTCTGTGTTCATCATATCTGAAAAAGAGGACAGTACAATTTGTAGAGCACTGCGAAAAAATAGCTTCATTTAGTTACCTCAAAAATAACAAACCCATGTGATGCTCTCACTGTCATCACCATCAATGTGAAGAAAGTGCCATCATAAACAGAATACCAACTCAAAATGATTCAGTAAGATATCCAAAGCATACCAAAGGCAATAAAATAATGTTATTTTTCTGTATTTGTTATTCATCGTCTGTCTTTCTCATTGAGGTTACAGCAAAGAAGTTTGAATATAGTTCATTTGGTCTTCACCAACTTCCCCATGAATATAAGGCCCCTTCTGCACACTCAAAAGAATGCATTTTCAAACCACTTTCACAACTCTTTGCAAGTGGATTTTGCTATTCCGCACAGCTTCAAAGAGCACTGAAAGCAGTTTGAGAGGGCATTATTCTGCATGTGCGGAACGAGCCTAAGTGATATATAAAGCTCTTATTTAACTTTAAATTGCATTATTCAATTAAAAAAATTACTTGGAAAATAATAGGTTTAGTCCTGTATTTAGAACGTCAGATTTCTGATTTAGTTCAGTTTGACCAGGGCTACAAATAAGGCATGGCAACACCATTTTGAACAAGTATCTATGAACTATTGGTGAAATATTAGTGAAAAATTGATTAAAACATAATAAACAGGGAGGAACTCCCTCACAGCGGGGAATCCCATTCCACCCCATTGAGGTTCCAGGCTTCCTGCCCTCCCCCCAGTTCCAGTCTCTTACTCAGCTCTCTGCCTGGTTCTCCCATCAGAGGGATTTAAGCTCCTATTTTATTTTTTAAAATTCTCTTTTTTTGCAGACCAAGCAGGTACTCTAAATCTGCAGAAAAACCAGTTGGGGTGACCGTGTCAATCACCTGTGGATTTAAGTATCCACAGGCAGGAGTGCACATCATAATTAAATACATGGTTTCTATTAAAAAACAATTGTCCTAAATATAAAACAATCACTTCGGCAGATTCCGCATGGGCCAAAAACAGCAGTGTGAAAACGGTGTAAACCCTTTTTACACCGTTTTAAACCATTTTACACTGTTTTCACACCATTTTCATCCTGCTGTTTTTGGCCCATGCGGAATCTGCCTTAGAAAGCATGATAACACAGTACGAGTGCGAAATATTTCTCCATACCTCCAGTACTGGTCACCTACAAAGAAATAGGTCTTTCCAGTTTCTGGATCGCTGAAAGCAGCATCGATTTTTCGAACGTTTCGGGGAAAGCCCAGGCGGTTGATGCTTTGAGGATAGCCCTGCACAATATCGTAGGCATTTAGAGCCCAGTATTGGTTTCCTGAAAAAGAAATGTAAAAATTAAACATTTTCTGTGAAATGTGCCTCTGACTGTACAAGAGTTAGTTTGATAGGAAACACCTGCAGGAAGATCCACCAGTAATTAGCAGCCCCATCTGAAGTGGGGGTGGGATGAATCTGCTGTTGGAGGCAGCGTGGGGGCACTCTGTTGGATTTGCTTTCCTCGGGACTCTTGTCCTAGTGGAGGGGTGGATCTGCTGGCCGGCAGCTGCCACAATCTTCAATGGCAGTTGAAGTGTTGTGTGTTGTGCCAATGTCCCTGTGGCAGTTGCTAGCATAGTATGTGCAATCTGGAAGCATGGCTAGGGGAGGATACTACACAATATATTCTCACAATACTAGAACCAGGGGGCATTCATTGAAAATGCTGGGGGGAAGAATTAGGACTAATAAAAGGAAACACTTCTTCATGCAACGTGTGATTGGTGTTTGGAATATGCTGCCACAGGAGGTGGTGATGGCCACTAACCTGGATAGTTTTAAAGGCTTGGACAGATTTATGGAGGAGAAGTCGATCTATGGCTACCAATCTTGATCCTCCTTGATCTCAGATTGCAAATGCCTTAGCAGACCAGGTGCTCAGGAGCAGCAGCAGCAACAGCAGCAGCAGAAGGCCATTGCTTTCACATCCTGCACGTGAGCTCCCAAAGGCACCTAGTGGGCCACTGCGAGTAGCAGAGTGCTGGACTAGATGGACTCTGGTCTGATCCAGCAAGCTAGTTCTTATGTTCTTATGAGGAGCTGATGCTAGTTAGCTTCCACCTGGCAGTTACCTCTGCTACGCCATCACCTGGGGTTTTGGACTCATGCCACCTTTTTGGTGGCATAAGTCCATTAAGCCCAATGAGGGCTTTCTAGGGGCGGGGAGGTTTTTTATGTTTTTTGCCTCCCCACTCCCCCCAGAAAGCCTGCTTGGGAGCAGTGGGGCAGAGTGGCTACAGCACTGCATTCAGGCGCTCAGCTCTTTGTATGGGGCTGCCCATTTTGTTTTCCCTGAAAGAGACAGAAGTGATGGTTCCAGAAGTAAATCCTGATTTACCGGTTAGAACTAAGCAGGAAACTAAAGTATCCTCCCCATTGAAGGGGAGACTGAAAACCACTATAATAAAGTGCATTGCTGCTAAAAGGAACATGAAGGTGAGCCAGCATAGAAATGTTTTAGTTGGTTGCTATTTTCATCAGTTAGACTATAGGCAGGGGCTCCATCCTGGACACATGGAACACTGGCTAATTTCTGCAATTATTTACTTTTTACTCAAACCTTAAATCCAGCAATTTTGTTTGGTAGCAAAACTTGAGAATTGCTAGTGGTTACCTTTAAAAAGAAAAACTTGGTCTTTTTCATAACTTTCATAGGCAGCATCTATTCCAGATGGCAGACCCGGCCAGAAGAGGGAAATGGTATTGAGTTCTATATCTGGTATGTGAGGAGATTTGCGCCAGAAAAACCTAAATTAGAATCAGAAAGGATATGTTAGAAATGATTTGACATCTTCCATAGGCAAGCAACAGAGCTGTTCTTCAGTCAACCGATTGATTTGGTAACTGGATTGATGAGAAAGATCTTATTGGTCCATTCTGAACAGCCAAATAAAAATCTATCTTCTCATTTTTCTGTCTGGACAGCATGGACAACAAAGGTGTCAGAGAAGAAAGAGCCCTGCCCCCCCATGACCCTTTCCTCCTTCCTGAGTCTGAAGCTCTTGCTTTTGACATTTTATGGTGCTGCGCAGCTGCAGTGATTCTCTGGGCCTGCAGTGATTCTCTGTACCTGCAGCCATTTGCTGAAGGTTTTCTCAGAACATTTGCTTTGTAGGTTCTACTGCTGGGTGCCTTTTCAGCTTGAAAAGTACATAGTTGTAATCAGCTCATTCTGCCAATTCTGGTAATATATAATTTTTCTTAAAAACTTTTTTTGAAGAGCTGTCTTCAAAGATATGCAGACATGATACGAAGATGCCATCCTCTGAAGATGCCAGCCATGGATACAGGTGAAACGTCAGGAGAAAAGGCTACTAGAACACAGCCCGGAAACCACACAACATCCCAGTGATTCCGGCTGTGAAAGCTTTCGGCAATGTTTTGAAAGTGTCTGCAGTTGCTTGTACAATCTACTGACTACATTTCTCACGCTTCTCTGCTTCCCTGAACTTCTTCCTTGGTGCCATTTTCTGAGTTCACTCAGTTCCTTCTTGCCTATTTATTTGCAGCATTTCTCTATTGTTCTTTTATTTTTTTAGGGGGGAGAATCGTTGAAGCATAGAGTATTTGAGGAGTATAGAATACAATCTGAGCCTGTGAAGTACTGAAGCATCAGTTCAACACAGAACTCAATAAAGGGGGGTGGAATTATGTAATGGCAGCTTGGAATTGTTTTGAGGGGTGAGTGCAGACATAAATTGTTGTAAAGTGGGGAATTTAACATTTTAAAGAAACATTTTAGAGGATTTTTGCAGAAAGGACCATAGTCACATTTTCTCACTAGGTGGAGCTGCTGCCTTACCTGGAAGAATGGAGGGGGGGAGGGAATAATTTCCTCATAACCCACAGAAATATCAACAATTTGTTTGAGCAGCCTATTTATATAAGTGCTTTTATTTTAATGCCTTGTTAGTATACATCACAGTTATAACAGGGAAGTGTTCCTTTGAAGTACTTTTATATTCTCACAGTCATGGCAGCTAGAAGGGGAGAAAATTAACTTTGAGCCATGGGGAATTTTAGCAGAGTGTAGCTAGGCAAATCAGGTGGGTTGAATCTAGATGGGTTGAATCTAGATGGGTTGAATCCAAGTACTCTCTGGCAACCGGTAGGAGAGGACGGGGTAGAGTGGGATCTTGCCAAGCTTAAAATGAGGACTAAGTCTCAATGTCACTTGCTCAATGATATCACCTCCAGAAGTGTCATCTTCATGTCAATGATGACAAGGGTGACACTCTGGTATTTAGGCAAAAACTCTATGGTATAAGCTGTTTTTACTATACAGTTTTGCCCAAATACCAGAGCATCTCTGCCACCGGCAATGCAATGATGTCAGTTCTGGAGGTGACATCATATCAGTGATGTAATGGCCTAGGCCTCAATTTAAGCCTGGTAAGGCCCTTGCTGGTCAGCTAGATGGTGCCAGAGAGAGGGGGCTCAAAGTGAGGGATTCCCTACCTCCCTGTGGGTATCTGCCAACCCTAATTGGGTCTAATGCCCTACAACCACCCAATATCACTGATTTTTTTCAAATCAGAACTTTATATTCTACAAACTACAACTCATTATTTAAATGATGTTGCAACATCATCAATTAATAATTCCCTTCAGTCTAGGTGGGGCAAATTTGCAGTCTTGCCATTTTTCTACCCAAGTCCTCAATCTAGGGTTGCCAGTACTAGCTTGGGAAATTGTGGAGATTTGGGGATGGAACCCAGGGATATGATTCCATACTTCCCTCCAAATCTACTATCTGCTCCCCAGGAACTGATCTCTTTTTTCTGGAGATCAGTTGTTATTCTGACCTGAAGATCACCAACCCAACCCTAATGTATAGCTCTTGATGTTTTGCAGAGTAGGAAAAGAAATGGAGGGGAGGAACAGTGATGATAAAGATGCGTTAGGAAGTTCCAACATTTCTGGGGTAAAGATCATAGTGATTGTAAAGATTCCCAGAGTGTCACCTGGACAAAATGTCACATTCTCCAAAACTGCACTCAGAACGACATCACATTCTCTGTGATGTTTATTTATTTTATTAAATCTATATCCTGCCCTCCCTGACCAAAGTTGGGCTCTGTAAGTTTCTCCTGTCCCTATGATCTATACCCTAGAGACTGAATAAATTCCTATAAGATGTGGCATCCTATAGGATGTGGCATCATGTTGCAAGAAACTCCAGACTTCCCAGGAAATCCCCTGCAAAACTTGGCATTTGCAAGTACAAGAGTGGCAACTCTGAATCTGTGATACTGGTAGGTAGAGTGATATACTCGCTGGTCAACTAAAGGTACTCACTTCCTGGAAGAAAAAGTATCCTGTCTCTTTAACAGAACTCTACGGCTCATTCCGCACATGCAGAATAATGCACTTTCAAGCTGCTGTCAGTGCTCTTTGAAGCTGTGCGGAATGGCAAAATCCACTTGCAAACAGTTGTGAAAGTGGTTTGAAAACGCATTATTTTGCATGTGCGGAAGGGGCCTACATTTTAAAAAAATGTACTTGTGTATGCTTGATTTTTGGAAGAATGTTTCAGCAAGCAAAGCTCAGCAAAGGAAAAGCCTCTATCATTAATCATTAATAGTTATATTTATTAATAGTTATAATCATTAATAGTTACTTCTTGTGGAATTGTTGCAGAACACCCTTGTTTTTGTATTGTGGCGAAATGAAGTGGGTTTGTGGCATGTTGTGAATGCAACGGTATTGTTATTGCATACATATGAGCCATCAAGTTGCAACAGCAAGGAGCTTTCAAGGCAAATGAGAAGCAGAGGTGGTTTGAGGTTGTTTTCCTCTGCAGAGCCTTTGTGATGGCCTCCATTCCAAACACTGGCCCTACTTGGTTTCCAAGAACTAATGAGATCAGGCTGGACCATGCTTCATTCACTCCAGACAGCATTGTTATTAGTCATGAAAATAAAAAGAAATCCTCTGTTCCAAGTGGGGACCCATCTGGCAGCTTATTAGATTTTTTAAAATGCCAGGATGATTCAGGCAGGGATCTCTTTGCCTCTGATTTAGCTGGCCTTCAGGAGCACATTTTAGGTGTTGTTACTAAAAACTTCTAGAATATTTAGCAGAGCTATCCTGAGCAAAAACTCATCCTTCCAATTTCATCGAAGACAATAGGCTTTGAAGGGTGAAATATTCCTAGGACTGTCCTGTAAGGCTGCAAAATAGCACTACTAGATTATATTGTTCCCCCATCTTTCTTTTGTGGAGTTCATGAGGACACAAGTAGAGTTCTCAGCACGTCTCCCAGGCACTCCATTCTTACTCTGGGCTCACTAAGGATCCTTTCTCAATGCTGAACTCAGGTTGATTCCGCACAGCATAATTATACTGGGTTACATTCAGTATTTAAAAATCCAGATCTTTCTTCTGGTTTCTCCCTTTGCATGAATCCCCGTTTCTGTGAAGGAGTCAAGTTAAGACCGGGAGGAAATACTCCAATTTGGTCATTTCTGCATGGTCCAAATATCCCAGGTTGAGCAAGGGAAATACACCAACATACCAAATAACATTTGACTGGTCTTTGGGGCTGTCATGGAATGAAAGTGTAACCCATGCCATTTTAGTATTTGTTGGTTTTGTTGGATCTTAGGGCCCAGGGGATAAAAGCTCACTGAGCATGTGCAGTCGGTAAACTTGCTTACTTATTACCAACTGCAAGAGCCCCACCCTCCTCAATTGTTCTGGCCTGCAGTAGGAGAAGGAATGCCTACAGCTTAATTGAGGGAATGACTTATTTTTTTACAGGTATGTGTTGGGCCCAATAAGAAAGGAAAATATATTAGAATTTCCCCAATGTCATGGAAATATTAGGTTGTTAACAATGTAACCCTCCTCAATTGATCTGCAGTAGGAGAAGGAAGGCCTACAGCTTAATTGAGGGAATGACTTATTTTTTTACAGGCCCAAATTGAGGGAAGACCTGCAGCAGCTACATCAGATGCAGAAGACCAGATGAGAGAAAGAAGACCTGCTTTATGAATAGTTTGGACTTTATTGCTATTCTTTCATTACTGGACACTGTTCTGAGTGCTTTTTTTTCTTAAAACAGCACTGAAGATTTTGTACAATTGAGTTGTGCTGTATATATATACTCACTATATATTCACTATTATTTATTCTTGAATGATAGAAAGTTGTGTTAAGATTAAAAGTTTATTAATTTGTTCAAGCAATTTCATATTTGTTTGTTAAACCACAGGGTGCTGTCATATATTATTTCCTAAGTCTCCAATGGAGATTGATGTGGCCAAGGATAAGTAGGTTACATAAGCATCTTGCCAGGCAGGTGCTTCCCCACACCTCCCCTCCCAGGATCCCATTGGGTACGTGAGCTGAGACCTGCAGGACTGGCTGACTGTGGCTCAGCTAGTGAGAGGTGCTTGAGGAGAGCATGCTGGAACAGGGTGAGAATGATATAAGGTAGGGAGATCAGGTGGTGGGATGGGAAAACGAAATCATTTTTGCTCCCATGGCCTTTGCCATGGGAGTGATTCAATGTGGGAATTTGGAAAAAGATCAACATTTTAGCGTTTTTTTTAAAAAAAAACTTGAGATGAGGGAAATATCAGAGGACAAACCTGCTTTAGAACTGGGAACTGTGCGAACTACTTGGCCAAACTGGAATATTTCTTTTATTCAACCCGGGATATTTGGACCATGCGGAAACGGCCTCAATTGTTCTAGTCTAGATCGGGGCTGCAGTTGCAGAGGCTCCGGTGGGTATTTCAATGCTGAAAGTGTTCCTTTGCATGCACAGAGCACGCATCTCATCTCAGAACAATGGGGAAGTCCAAACCATTAGCTTTGAGTGCACATTACAGCACAGTTTGGATCCTTGATTGACTCAAAGAAGCTGAGATGGTATAGTCCTTTCTGGACTGTGTGTTCAGAGCACACAATCACTCATTTTGGGAAGGAATTAGACTTACCTGTCCTTAAAGAACATGATTTCTCCACGTAAGGTGGTGGCAGCATCAAACGTTGTTCTGGAACTACAAGCTTTTGGTGTGATGGGGCCAGTTGGTTGTTGTGGGTTCTGTGATTGTCCTAAAGTGAAGGAAAAGTACAAATAATATAGGAAGTGGGCACGAAGTATGGAATTTCAGGTCTGAAATTGGTATTCAATTGAACAAAGGTCAAATTTGAATGTGGATGGAGACTAGGAGACACACCAGCTGCAGTGTGAACAGTTATTAAATAATTGCTCCTTTATTTAAATTATTTTTCATTCAGCAATATATGGGCACAAAATATTGAGGAGTTTTCTTATAGAAATCTATCAAACTTTTATTCTGCTTTTACTCCAAGAAACTCAGGGCAATGTGTGTATTTCTTCTCTCTCCATTTTATCTCTATAACAGCTTTACCCAGTTAGGCTAGGTCCCACTGATTCCCAACATGTTGCCATTTGGGCTTCCATGTTCTTCTTTCCCCAAAAATAAAGAGTCCTTCTGGCTCTCCTCCACCCCATCAGTAATCCAGAATGCCCAGAGAAACACCTTGGTGTCTGCAGAGAACATCCATTTGGAGATAGCTGCCTTCACAATATTTAATTCTGTCCCTAACCAAATACATTAAAAAATTGGAAGCCTTTACCATAGACAGTTTGAATGCCATTAATGTCATCTTGAGGAAGTTGAAATGTCCTAGGATCTTGGTAAGAATAGGTGGGGTACATCAGTGCTCCAGGTTCATTAGAATGGGACAGACCCAGTGAATGTCCAAACTCATGGGCAGCAACAAGAAACAGGTTGGTGCCTAAAAGCAAGATGAGGAAGCCAATGTTTTTATCCAAAGAAACAATGAGCATCTTAAATATGGAAATAAGTTGTGTGTTTTTTGATCTTCCTGTGGGAGCGAAGTAAATCTCTGTGCTCACATGAGTCGCAGAATAGAACACATCCTTATTACAACTAAATTCAACCAACACAAAAACTGAAAGCAAGGCAAGAGAACAGTCCAGAGGGTACAGTCTTTGTCCTTTAAAGTTCACATGGCTTTGAACCAGGGTATCTAAAGGAACATCTCCCTGCATATGTTGTTGTGAGGGGGGAAGGGCAAGGAGATTGTAAGCCCCTTTGAGTCTCCTGCAGGGAAGAAAGGGGGGATATAAATCCAAACTCTTCTTCTTCTTGGCTGGAAATTAAAATCACAGGGAGAGGCCCTCTTGGCTGTCCCATTAAAGGGACAGCTCAACATTTGGTGGGTATGTAACCCCCATGCTCAGAATGGCTAATCTGGTAAGGGTGGAGACTCAGATAAGCAATAAGGCAGCATGACCCCTCATGTGAAGCTTGGAGGAGACCAAGGCCACCAGGACTGGACCTCTTTGGATTTCTATAAGCCCTTAACACCTTAAACTGCAATATTGTTGGGAACTACTGGGAAGGTAGTTGTTTATTTTTGCTATGTTGTAAATGTTGAGCTTTATTGTTTCAGGTTTCTTTATGTTTGTACGGGTGGAGAGTTCTTCCCGGGAAACTTCAGACCGTTGACCCCTGTTCACCAAGCCCTTGAGCCTCTATGAGCCAACCCACGGTAAAGAAGAATTGACTGGCAGTATCAAAGTAGACTGTAAAAAGGACTTGAAATTGCAACCTGAACAGGACCTTGAAATGTGATGTTAAATGGTGATACGTTATAATGCTAAGAAAGTAAACCATTTGGTTTTTTTAAATTTGTTGTTGCAAACTTCATTCCAAGTTCTGTCTCCACAGAACTCCCATAGCTGGGCAGAGGTTACAGGCACACCCAGAAACCCCCATGCTCAGGAATGGGTTGACCCAGTAAGGGGTGGAGACTCAGAGCAGCAACAAGGCAGCATGACCCCTCATGTGAAGCTTGGAGGAGACCAAGGCTACCAGGACTCCCTGACCTCTTTGGATTTCTATAAGCCCTTAACACCTTTAAACTGCAATATTGTTGGGGAAACTACTGGGAAGGTAGCAGTTGTTTATTTTGCCATGTTGTAAATGTTGGAGCTTTATTGTTTCAGGGTTTCTTTTATGTTTGTAATGGGTGGAGAGTTCTTCCCGGGAAACCTTTAGATCATGTTTGAATCCTGTTCATCAAGCCCTTGGAGTCTTCAGGAGCCAACCCACTTGCAAAGAAGAATTGGACTTGGCAGTATCAGTAGACTGTAAATATAAGGACTTGAAATTGCAACCTGAACAGGACCTTGAAATGTGATGTTAAATGGTGATGTTTGATGTTATACGTTAAGAAAGTAAACCATTTGGTTTTTTAAATTTGTTGTTGCAAACTCATTCCAAGTTCTGCCCCACAGAACCCACAAGCAGAGGTTACAGGTACACGAGAAAGGGCCACTTCAGCGGCAGCTCAATAATTATGGAACTACCTTCCCAATCTTTAGGAGGCTGCTGACAAAGGTTTTCTTTATGATTGCATATGATTGAACCAGTTAGAATCTGTGGTTTTCAATGTTGGTCTTATGTATTTTTATGTACTGTATTTTATGTATTATATTCATATTGTAAGCTGCCTTACGCCTGACCTAGATTGCCCAGGCTAGTCTGATCTCATTGAATGTCAGACGTTAAGAAGGATCAGTCCTGGCTAGTACTTAGATGGGAGACCACCAAGGAATACCAGGGTGGATATGCAGAAGAAGGCAATGGCAAAAAAACCACCTCTTGTTGGGGTTGTAGCTGTTCTAAGGCTTCACTGTTGGATGACAGGTGCTGTGGATAGGGTCAGGAGTTGCAGTTCTAATAGCATTCTTTCCTCCTGATAAGCTGCTAGAGCATCTTCAGAGGGATTCAGAGATCCTCTGAAGATGCCAGCCACAGATGCAGGCGAAACGTCAGGAGAGAATGCTGCTAGAACATGGCCATACAGCCCGGAAACCACACAGCACCCACCTCTGTTAGTCTTATGCTTGAAATCCCTACGGCCATAGGTCAGCTGCAACTTGATGTCTCTTTTCACACACACAAACTTGAGTTCTGTGAAGAAGATTTATGGAAGATAGGTATATCAATGGCTGTATCCACCACCAATGGCTTCTACCATCTTGGCCTGCAGATTGCCTGCTTTTCATCCCATTTGGAGTGCTGCAACTCTGACCCTTGGCTAGGGATGGAATCAAGGCTGGGACTGGGGAAGGAGAGGTTTTCACCACCTTAGCCTGCAAATTGCCAGCTTTTAAAACTTTTGGCTCTGCAAAATTGTTTCTTTTTTTGCTGGTATAGTATTTCCTCCCATCTTTTGAGTTTTATAATAGAGGTATTACAGGCCCATAATAATGACCCAGAACTTGCATAGGGACTACCTTTACCTATGACTTTGTAAGCTGCTTTGAATCCTGTGTTCAAGGAGACCAGGGGCAAATAGTTCTGCTAAATAAAAAGTAAATCCATGTTGGCTAAATGGAGCCTCCGTCCTCAGAGACAGCATTCTACATGAAAGGCCAACTTTTGAGTCATTGGCATGGAACTTTTAAAAGGTATCAATGCATCTGCTGTGTAGGTGTACCTTTTGGTCCTTGTACTGTCCAATGTTCCTCATCATCAAAATGGGCATCTCCACCTATATACTTTCCAGGCTGAAAAGCATGAGCCAGTACCCCGCTGGGTCCATCAAAAGGAGAGTTATCTCCATGATCTAAATGAAGAAGAAGAATTTAATTCAGTTACTAGTAATCCTCCACTTAGGGGAAACATAAACTGACTGGAGCAAAGATAGGTTACCTCTGACGTTAAAGGAGATCATGATATCTTGAGTGCCTTCATTTTTTTCTTCGAATGTCAGGGGTGACGCATTGCTCCAGACTTCGAATGCTTTCCGGATTGCTCCTTGCACTTCCGTTTGATGTAAATCTCGGGTGTAAGACTCGATCCTTTAACATTACATAGTAAATAAAAGGCAATCACACAATTGTATTGGTTGGATAACATGGCTGCAGAAGATTGGACTGCGCTGCTAGAAAAAGCCAGAAGTTCTGCTCAGGTGGAAATTTTGATGTGTGGCAGTCCAGACTGTGGCCAACGAGAATTGTCTTAAAACAGGTTAGCCCAACCCCCTGAAAAGTTAGACATTCATAGTTCCATTAAAATGAAGCGCATAGAACTGCATAGAAGTGCATAAAATGAAGTGCACAAAATGAAGTCCATAGAACTGCATAGAAGTGAATAGACTTCATTGTGAGTATGCACATCAACAACTAGAGACTTTAAATCCCAAAGGCACAGTTGTGCCTTAAGTCTCTCATTCCTGACAAAAATCCACCTTACCTGTAAGTGAGATGAGTTTTGTCCCATTTAGGATTTCCTTCTGTGAGGGTAAAGTCACCTAGGTCAGGTACGCCACACCTGGGCTTCTTCATTACATCTAATGTTTCAGCATCCACCTCCCCAGTCACGTCCAGCCCAAAAAACTCTTGCATTTTTTTCAGCTTTTCAGTCAAAAAGTCTCCTGACTTTGTTTGGGGAATTGGCTCCCCTTGAGGACTGTAGAAATGTTGTAGATATTCCTAGCAGAAAAACAAACAAATACTGGATAATGAGATAACAGTATATATCTAGCATTTTTTAATTTCTTCCCAATTAAACTAAGAACCTAGAATTAAGCTGCAGTTGCTGAGGTTGTAGTATTTCTTCTAGGGTTGCCAAACTCCAGGTGAGGTCTGGAGGTCTCCTGGAATTACAAATGATTTTTAGACTGCAGAGATCAGTTTCCTTGGATAAAATGGCTACTTTGGAGGGTGAATTCTATGGCATTGTACACTGCTGAGGTCCCTTCCCTTCCCAAACCCCACCTACTTTAGGGGTCACCCACAAATCATCAAGACATTCCCAATCTGGAGTTGGCAACCCTATTTTCTTCCCCCTAAAATTTCCTCCAAGGAATCCCATGCAGAGGATTTAGGCGACTTGGTTTACATTATGTTCAATTACACTGAAAGTATTTAACTGCACCATAATGCAGAAGAACATTTATGTTAGCCAGATTGAATTATGTAATATCTTAATATCATTGAGGGGCCAGGGATCTCCAGTAGAGCAGCAGCGACGTAGGAGGTTAAGAGCTCATGTATCTAATCTGGAGGAACCGGGTTTGATTCCCAGCTCTGCAGCCTGAGCTGTGAAGGCTTATCTGGGGAATTCAGATTAGCCTGTACACTCCCACACATGCCAGCTGGGTGACCTTGGGCTAGTCACAGCTTCTCGGAGCTCTCTCAGCCCCACCTACCTCACAGGGTGTTTGTTGTGAGGGGGGAAGGGCAAGGAGATTGTCAGCCCCTTTGAGTCTCCGCAGGAGAGAAAGGGGGGATATAAATCCAAACTCCTCCTCCTCCTCCTCCTCCTCCTCCTCCTCTTCTTCTTCTCCTCCTCCTCCTCCTCCTCCTCCTCCTCCTCCTCCTCCTCCTCAGGTAAATGGATGGTTGCTAAGCTTCCTTATTTGAATAGTCATTCAAGTTGAATTGATATCGTGGGGCATTGCCTTTTGGAATGTGTGTGTCAATCTGATATGAGAGAATACTGCATTTTGCTGCTTATTCGAGGGAGGGCAAACGTACCTACCGGAGAGAAACTGAGAATACTCCATTGAGGCCTTGAACACAAGGCCATGCTGGTTGTTGCAATTTTTTACCCCAAGCTACGGTATAAAGTATAATAATACTCAGACAAGGCCTATTGGACACACCATAGCAACACACAAATTAGCTATGGATACTACAATATACCCAACGCATCCTGGTAAACATCAGCAGCAGTGAGCCAGCTGGGAAGCCTGCCTGCTATGATTTATCTTCTGATTGAGGAACCCCTGATGAACCTCCAAGGATTCTTAGGACTTCGTAGGACACACTCTGAAAGCCATTGAAATTAAAGTCCATTTGCAGGATGCTGAAAGAAAGCTGCTAAAGGTTTGTTTGTTTGTTTTTAATTATCGTGATGTCTGGAAGACCTGAAGATGATGGCTTTACATGAAGCTTCCTAACTAATCAATGACTGCTTTGAGGTGTAAATGGAATTCAAAGGAAGATGTTTGAAGCAGAATTAAATATGTGTTTGAAGAGAAGGATGTACCTGGTTTGGACAGGAAGCCAATTGGGTAGAAATACACCCGTTAAATGTTTCTATGATTATCTATGACCTGCATCAATATTTTTTTTTCTGGTTTGGGAATCCTACAGCATCACCCTGATGAGGTGACACAACTTCTAGGTTCACAGCATTGTAGTATTAATGCCACACACCCCTTCCCATCCAATTTTTGTTCTGCTGTGCTAGCTGTGCAGTGGGATTGGCAGGGCCTGGAGTGGGATGCTCTCCCGCAGAACCGCAAGCCCTCCCCAAGAGAGGCCAATGACCTCTCTTGTTAAAATCCCATGGACTGACCCTGGGCTTCTCAGTGTTTTCTTTTTCTCAAGAGCCTATTATACATAATATCCTCTCTGAGGCAGGAGAATGTTCTCCAGAATCAGGAGCTGTCCAGTTTTGGTGGTTCTTCTGTACAGGAAAGAGAGACTTGCATAGCTCCTTGGGTTGGAGGAAGGCTTTAGTTTTTGCTTAGTGAAGTGGTAGGATACAGGACACTATTGCTATCTCTATCACTATCTCGTTAAGTGACGAATGATGTGAAGACCTGAATACCAGACAGCTCATAATGCTTGTATCCATTCCAAGGTGCCATTACAACCTTGGCCTGTCCAGCTCTGACTGAAATCCACACCAAAGAAGAATTTTTCCCTCTTTCCCTGTCCTTCCCAGTTCCAGACTGGGAAACTCCTAGATAACTGGGGATTGGGGCCTGGGGAAGACAGGAACCGCAGTATGGTACATGGCCATAGAGTCCTCTCTCCAAACTGAACTGATCTCTGTGGTTTGGAAATGAGTTGTAACTCCCTCAGCAATTGAACAGGCTGGCTGTGGAGATGCCTACTTCAAAGCTACATTTTATATTGCAAAAATTAATTTTTTAAAAATTAAAAGTTACATTTTATTGCCGCAGTCCAGAAGCTTTACTCCTTCATATTTTTTTTTATAACCTAGGCTTATAGGATCAAATGTGGGCAACAGATTAAAAACCTTACCAATCACAAAAAGCTTCAAACATCAAACTAAAAGAGCGGCCAATTGACCTTCTCAATATAATCTCTAAGAGATACTCGCCTTCAATGACCAAGGCTCTCTTAAAAGCTTTGGTGTGGTACAAAACAGATTCAAAAGAAAATGCATTTTTTGTTCAATTTGAATTTCTGCCATTCAGAGTTCATATTTACCTCAACTAAGTGCATGTCTTCAGTTTTGCTGCCTGGGTCAACAGGAAAGGCAGTGGAATATGTGGTACTTAGCAGGAGCAGTAGAAGTTGAAGCCTTTCCATCTTTTCACCCACCAATGGTCTTGCTGCTTCAGTAATCCTTATTCCCTTGCTCACCTTTACTCCATCCTCAACTTATATAGCACTTGAGTTCTTCCTTCTGGTCTGACTCATCTCCTTGAACATCCTCTGACTAGCCGTGAGAGAACAAAACAGATGTCCTCATTGAGCAATGGTGACAGAATGGCTCTTTTTCACAATCTTCTAGATCTTTTAAAAAGGAAGAAGATTTGCATCATGAAAAGGCACGTTGTAATCACTAGGGACATTTGCAAAAATTTCCCCTGCTGGATTTCTCCCCAGATTTGGGGGTTCCGAATTCTTGATGGTCCATGTTAAGCTTCTCCTAGGAACATGTTCTGGGAACTGGGTATGCAGGGCCAGTGTGAAGTGAGACTACAACACCAGGAAGTAGGGCTCCCAGCATGCAGCCTTTGACCCTTGTTATCATTCAGTCCAGTGTGGTACAATGCCCTGGAAATAATTGCCAGTGCAAAAGCATGATACCACTTCCAGGATGAAGCCAGAACTGACTCCATTATGTCGATGCAATGCTCCAACAATGCCCCTCCCCATTTCTCTGTCTCCCTAGTCTTCTGGGGTTACTTAAACTACCCCCAAGCACGTGCCCTGGCTTGAAACAGCCCTACGAAGATGCTGTTTGTTCCACTGTTGAAACTGAAGTGTAGCCATATTAAGCATAAGCATTCATTGTCATTGTGCACGCACAATGAAATTTACAGCAGCTTTCCTCGATGCACACAATTTCAGACTCATACCCCATCCTACTTGGATAACTTTAAAAGGGGCTTGGACCCCTACTTGGATAGCTTTAAAAGGGTCTTGGATGGATTTATGGAGGAAAAGTCGATTTATGGCTACCAATCTTGATCCTCTTTGATCTGAGATTGCAAATGTCTTAACAGTCCAGGTGCTCGGGAGCAACAGCCGCAGAAGGCCATTGCTTTCACATCCTGCATGTGAGCTCCCAAAGGCACCTGGTGGGCCACTGCGAGTAGCAGAGAGCTGGACTAGATGGACTCTGGTCTGATCCAGCTGGCTTGTTCTTATGTTCTTATGTTCTTATCCTCACTTTCCCCTTCCTCCACCCATCCCTACACATCCCCAAATACATCAACATGAAGCCGCGGAGTTTAGCATAGCCACAGCTCTAGAGTAGAAGCTGTCTCTAAGCCTCTTTGTCCTAGGCTGATTCCGCATGGGCCAAAAACAGCAGTTTGAAAACGGTGTGAAAATGGTGTAAAAGGGTTTAAAATGGGTGTGTGGCGGTTAATACTCCTTTGTTTCTACTAATCACTGCCACAATTTTCACACCACTGTTTTTGGCCCATGCAGAATCAGCCCTAGCTCTTTGATGAGAGGGACTCCTGTAATCAGTCTGGCCAGGATGGGTAAACAGTTCTAAAAGAGAGTGTAGCTGGATGAGACTCTGGTCTCTGCAGGAATAATTTTGGGCTTTCTTAAGGCTTCGGGAATTATAGAGTTCTTCCAAGGAGGGGAGAGGGCAGCCGATAATCCTCTGTGCAGTAGTGATCACCCTTTGGAGCGCCTTCCTATCTGTGCAACCTCCAATGGGCTATTCCAGGTTGGGACAGTTGTAGAGGGGGAAGATATAAGCTCCCTGCATACCAAGGTTCCTGTAGGCAGTGGAATACATGGAACTTAGAAGCAGGAGCAGTACAAGTTGGAGTGCTTCCATCTTTATGCACAATGATGGGTCTTGCTGCTGCTTCAGCAAGTCTTATTCCCTTGTACAACTTGCCTTTAGCTCATCCTCAACTCGTACAGCATTTGAGTGCTTCATTCTTGCCTGACTCATCTCCTACAACATCCTCTGATTAGCTATGAGTGGCCAACAAAGGTTTAATCATTGGGTAATGATGACAGAGCAGCTCTTTTCCCCCACAGTTTTCTATATCCTTTCCTTTCTTGGTGCTGAACAAGTGTTTTTACAAAGTAGGTGTAGCCAGGTGGGACTCCTACTTAGCAGGGCTTCTGATTAGCCATTGAAGAACTGACTGGTTGTGCAGATTAGGCTAGCATTGTTTTAGCTAATCCCTGGCTGATTTTGTTCTTTCTGCTCTTTCCCGGTGTATTTTTTAGATTGAGAAGCCTTGCCATATGGAATGAAATTTAGCAACTCTCCTTATATCAATTGTGGCTGCTCTTCCAGGTATGAAAATGGCTTGATCTGTGTTTTTACTCTGATTATATTTTTACTCTGTTAGCTAAAATGGATGTTAAAATTTTGTTGTCATAATTAAGAAGGCATATTAGGCAACGCGATCTTTGGCTTAGGAATGACTAAGGTTTTTTTACTCTGCTTAAGAGTTTGGCATCCTGTTTTCGGTAGAAATTTGATTTCATAGCATAGAATCATAGAGTTGGAAGAGACCACAAGGGCCATTAAGTTCAACCCCCTGCAATGCAGGAACGCACAAGCAAAGCACTCCCGACATATGTTCATCCAGCCTCTGTTTAAAAACCTCCAAAGAAGACTCCTCAACTCTCTGAGGCAGTGAATTCCACTGTCGAACAGCCCTGATGGTCAGGAAGTTCTTCCTAATGTTTAGGTGAAATCTCTTTTCCTTCAACTCGAATCCATTACTCTGTGTCCTAATCTCTGAGGCAGCAGAAAACAAGCTTGCTCCCTCTTCAACATGGCATTGCTCCAAATATAGCTATCATGTCCCCCCCTTAACCTTTGCTTCTCCAGACTAAACATCCCCAGCTCTCTAAGCCTCTCTTCGTAGGGCATGGACTCCAGACCTTTTGCCATTTTGGTTGCCCTCCTCTGGACCCATTCCAGATCGCCAATATCCTTCTTGAGTTGCAGTGCCCAGAACTGTACACAATATTCCAGGTGAGGTCTAACCAAGGCAGACTAGAGAGGTACAATTACATCCCTCAATCTTGACACTATACAACTATTGATACACCCCAAAATCGCATTGGCTTTCTTGTCTGCCACATCACACTGCTGACTCATGTTTAATTTATGGTCTACTAAGACTCCCAGATCTCTTTCGCATGTAATGTTCTCAAGCCAGGTGTCACCCATTCTATATCTGTGCATTTCATTTTTTCTGCCTAAGTGGAGTATTTTACATTTATTTCTTTTTGTTTGTTATTTTGTTTGTTTTGGCCCAGATCTCTAATCTATCCAACTCATTTTGAATTCTGACTCTGTCCTCTGGGGTGTTAGCTACCCCTCCTAATTTGGTGTTATCTGCAAATTTGATTAGCATGCCCTCTATTGATTCCATCATCCAAGTCATTGATAAAAAATATTGTATAGCACTGAGCCCAAGACAGAACCCTGTGGCACCCTACTAGTTACTTTCCAGGATGAAGATGAGCCATTAATGAGCACCCTTTGAGTTCAATCAGTCAACCAATCACAAATCCATCTGATAGTATCATTGTCTAGTCCACATTTCACTAGCTTGCCTGAAAGAACATTATGGGGCACCTAGTCAAAAGCTTTACTAAAATCACTTTATCCCACCTGCAACCCGTTCTTCCACATAAGCCTAATGGGTGACCTTGGGCTAGTCATGGTTTTCTCAGAGCTCTCTCAGGTCATATGGAGGCAGGCAATGGCAAACCACCTCTGAATCTCTTTTCAGGGTTGTCATAGTCAGCTCTAACACAATGATTTTAAAGTTATATGTGAGAATGTTTGATAGAATTCAAACATCTAGTTGTTGAGCTTTATTCTTCTTCAGACGATCCAGTAGTGTAGCGCCAAGGGGGCACGTTGCACCAGGCACGCACTGGTATGGCATTCTGGGGCATGGCAGGGGCAGGTGGGGGTGGGTGGGGGCGCAGGGTGCACGCGTGCCCTGGGCTCAGTTCCCCCTCGCTATGGCTCTGAGACAATCTGTTGCCTTTTTAAGTTCACTTAAAGTGATTTGACAATCTAGAGTCTCCTTATCTTCTGTTAGTTTTGGAAACAGCATTTCCCCCCCTCCAACTGCAGCTTGACTGCAGGTAAATTGAAAAAAGATAGCAGGTGATAGGAACCATTCATAGAGGATTTGGGCAAGTAAAACTTGCTTAATTCACCCAATATTTATTTCCTAATGGGTTCTTGCCATCTTACAGATTTATTGTATGATGAATAAGAATCAGCTTCCTTCAGACTTCTATTATTAAAAATCAAAAGTTGCTTAACAAGTCATTAAGATCACAAGTGACAGCAGTCATTGGATTAGATGATTTCTTCCAGAGCCTGCACTATCTCACTCCTGCCTCTGCAGAGTATCATTTCCTCTGGGCAAGAATGAGAAGACAGCATGCTTCAGGGGCAAGGAAGAGGGAAATTTGTGTTGAAACATCCAGTAGATAGCAATCTAGTTCCTTGTGGTGAATCATACAAAGAAGTTCTGTTTCCTTTGGTCTACTGACACATTTATAATCAAAACACTTATGGGTTTTCAACATACCTTACATGCATAAAAGGCCATCAGGTCATTTACTCACAAGCTCAAAGCCAAAATCACTTCGAAGTGTCTCCAGTATATTTGTTTTCTGCATTTAATAATTTTGCTGCATGTTTCCTGATCTGAAAAGTTTTCTTTAAACCTTATTAGGCTGTTTGCTTTTACTATTTTTTAAAAATTTAATTCCTAGCCAGACAGCATGGGAAAGGTATATTTTATTTATTTTATTTATCTTAGGCCATTTCTGCTGGGGCAGAGCAGTGGGGCTGCATCGGCATGGTTCATGCCAATGCAACCCCCCAAACGCCCCCTTACCTCTTCCTGGCTTCTATTGCTCTGTGGAGGCCAGGGGACCCACCCCCATGGCCAGAGCAAGGATTGCACTATATATACCTCTTTCCTTCCCCAGGGGATTGGACAGATTTATGGAGGGTGGGCTCATCAGAGTCCTCAAGTCGCAACAACTAAATGGAACATCTATTCCAGAGGTGGTAAATCTCTGATTTAGAAAGTAAAACTGAGGAAAGGCCTTGGTGTCTATGTCCTGTTTGTTGGCCGTTCAGGGAAACTAGCTAATCTTTTGCCTTGTTCAACCACATGAATGGCAAGCAATTTCAACAACATCTTTTGCTTAGGTTTGCCCACCCCAAACTGGCAACTGACGGGACTCACATCTGCGCAGGACCTTAACTGGTGATATAGTGATATTTATTTATTTATACTTTGCATTTATATCCCGCCAATCTCCCGATGGACTCAAGATGGCCTGACAATCAATGTATGGTAAAACAAACATATAAAAGTGGTACAAAATTACAAAATATACATGCTAAAACCAGATTAAAAACTAGTCATTGTTTCTGTCATGAACTGCCAGAGACATAATCCGGTCACTGACGGCACTCTTATATTCATCTAAAACTCTGAGCCAAACTCTGAGCCAAACTAAAACTATACAGAGAAACAAGATGGATCCCTGGAGGACCCAGCGGTACTTCCCTTTTTGATTTGACCAGTTTAGCATGAGTGGAACCACTGAGTGGAACCACTCTCAACCTAGCCATCATTTCCAGAAAGAGACACTAGTCCATGGTATTGAGAGCTGCTAACAGGCAGAAGAGTTCTGTTCTGCTGAGGGAGATGCCTTTGGTTAATAGAAAATGTAGTCTCAGTCCAACTCAGTAACTTTCCATGTACATTCATGATACCAAAAAAATTAATATTATACGTCAGGAACAAGAGGCGTCCAGTGGTAAGACAACAATGTTCATGTTATACTTCCAGGATAAGATATCCTGGTAGTTTTTTTCCAATAGGATTTATGTTTGTATCTTCAGTGGTCTCATTTTCTTAGCAAGAAAACCAGCTGTTAGCCTTCACGATCTGAGTGACTCTTCTGGCATTAGGGTCAAATTTGTATTGATTTGCTCCCCTGAAGAAGTAAAAGAATCCTACGGAGAGAAAAAATAAATAAAGCTAAGTCAAATAACTCAAATATACAAATTGCAACAAATAATAATACAATAATATGGGTATGCATGCAAATACAAAACTCCTGCAGCCTATTCCAGAGTGGGGTCACTAGCTTCATTACTAGTATTCTTGAATAAATTACTGAAGGTCTTGGTTCCCATACTGAATTTATCCCATAACCCCACCCGATTCTGTACCACTCAACGTACAGTATTTACAAGTTCTAAGAAGAGCCTTGGAAGGGAAGGCAGGATAGTGTAGCCCAATCTTGTCAGACTGTGGGAACTAAGCAGGGTTGGTACATGGATGGGAAGCCACCAAGAAAGACTCTGGAAGGCAACGGGAAACCATCTCTGCTTCTCATTTTCCTTAAAAGTCCCTTGCTCGGGTCACCATAAATCAGCTGTGACTTGATGGCACTTCATTTTCTACCAGTAATGAAATATAATCGGAATATCATGGCTGTTTCCGCACGGGCAGAAAACAGCACCCTAGGGACGGTAAAAACACTGAGTGAGTTTTTTTTAAAGCAGTCTTCCACCTGCTGCCATACGAATGGCAGTGAGTGGAAGGCGGCATTTTCCCTACACTGTTTTCCCCCCCTCTTACCTCCTCTCGGCTGCCGTCCCTGTAGAGAAGCCAGGGACACACCTCCTGGCCTCCGTCCCTACAGGCATCATCATGGCTATGGGGGCGTGTCTCTTGGCTTCTCTACAGCGACAGCAGCCGAGAGGAGGTAAGAAGGGGAAAAAAGTGGTGTGCCCCATGTGAAGGCGGCCCCACAGGCTGCTGGAGCACCGGGGCCGTTTGCAGAATGGCGTGCAAACAGCCCTGGGGGGTGCACCGACTGCAATTATGTCGGTGCACCCACGCTTGCTTGCCAGTGCGGAAACAGCCTCAGATTGCTAATGTTCCCCTCCCCAATTTTCACTCCACCGTCATCTAAATCTAATCCAGCTTCCATTATGGTATGTTCTGAATACAGATTGAAGAGACAGGGAGATAAAATACGTCCTTGTCTAACACCTTTGGCAATTGGAAACCATTCTGTTTCTCCATATTATGTCCTAACTTCCTTTTGCACTACCCATAAATTTGCCAACCTTCAGTTTTAAAGCCCATGAAGCCAACAGATCATGAGTTATACCTGCATTTTTCTTTGCAAGTGCTAGAAGATTTTTTTTTATGCCCTTGGAAAAAAAGACTGTTAAAAGCAAACTTAAATCAACGCATGTCATGCAGACTTTGCCATTATTACTCACCATTATACTGAAAAGCAGCATCGATTCCCCCCTCAATACCTGGGAAGTCATTTCTTATCCTTTTAGGTCTCCTCTCCATTGTTTGGCTGCCTTCATTATAACTAAGGGAAGAGATACTGATAAATTGATCAGCCGCTCCAAAGCAGGTTGACAAATCATTTTTTAAAAATATCTCCAAAGCAGCTAAAACTAAACACAGGAAGTCTTTTACAAACAGAATTGTCCTGTAGGGCATTTTTATGCAGGGAACAAGGCTGTAGTAAAACTGAAAATTTTCAAGATAATGCTCTATTTGATGGTATTAAGGATTGCAGTTTATGGCACCATTTATCGTATGTATTTCTTGTTTACCTTACTTTGCTTTCAAGTTTTTATAATCCAGTTTTTGCATTTCTAAAATCATATTTAGTATTGTTATTAATGCATGGTTTTCTAACTTTATAATACCACCTTACTGCAATGTTTATTATACAATTTACTCTGATTCTGTTGCATTCTTAAATTTTGTAATCTGCTTTAGCAGTCAGCAAGAAAGCTGGACTATAAAGTAAATAGATAAATAAGTAATTTAAAAACACACACCTAAACAACAGCAATGGATTTATCATCTAGGCAGACTAATCAGATACAAATTCAATAACTTCAATGTATCATGGCTGATTGGCCACTACAATGTCAAAAGGGTGTCCAAGTTATATGTGTCTGGATGTCTCGCTCTGTGTAAACAGATTATGGGTGGCAGCTGGAATTTGCTTTTCCTAGGAACACTCAGTGAGTCAATTGCTGAGGTGAAATGTGATCCAGGGATTTTCTAACACAGAGATCACTACATGCTTAGTGATTAAGATCACAAGAAAAGCCCTGGAGGATCAGACCAATGGCTGGCCCATCCATCCATCCATCCATCCATCCATCCATCCATCCATCCATCCATCCATCCATCCATCCATCCATCCATCCATCCATCCATCCATCCATCCATCCATCCATCCATCCATCCATCCATCCATCCATCCATCCATCCATCCATCCATCCATCCATCCATCCATCCATCATCTGCCTGCCTGTCTGTCGGTCATTTTCTGTATTTATTTATTTCCTGCCCCAAACCAGAGTCCCTGGGTGGGGTACAATAATAAAAATTAAGTTATATAAAACCATCCTAAAATTGTATCACTGTCCCTAAACATATCTGTATCTTAATGTACTGTAGTTTATTTTTTGGAAAATAAACTGCATCTGTAGTACTTCTTACTGGGGACTACTTTACTTTGAAACATTCACATTAAGACTTAAAAGTATTCCCCAAGAGCATCTGACATCATACCTCCAATATTTATCAGTTACAAAGAAGTATGTTCTTCTTTCATTTGCGTTGAAAAGGACTGCATCAATTTTATTGACATCTGCTGGGAAGCCTAAGCGGCGGATGTACTTAGGGTATCCAGGTTGCCTGGCATCACCTTTCACCACCCAGAACTGGTTGCCTGTAGCAAAACAGATGATGGAACATATTTTATGCATGCATGAGAGAGAACAAATGACCTTTTGCCATTAATAGGGATTACCGTGATAGATAAACCTCCTGTTCAAAAGGGGAACGTCAAAAATGACCTCCTCTGACTTGAATAGGGCAGGCAGCTCCAAGTTATAGATCAGAAACCTCAGGAAAGAGCTGTAATAACAGCCCTGAATTCTATATCTCTCTGAGTAAAATAAAATAAAAATAAGGTCACTGAAACTGGGTTTCTGTTGTCTTCCTGCAAAAGATTCCCTGTTCAATCTCTGCTCAGATTGGCAGCAGTTCTCCAGGGTCTCCTGCAGAGAAAGGTCTTTCCCATCACCTAATCCCCAACATGCTAACCTGGATAGTCCAGGCTAGTCCAATCTCACCAAATTTCAGAAGATAAGCGGGGTCAACCTTGGTTAGTACTTAGATGAGAGACCACCAAGAAAGTCCTGGGCTACACAGAGACAAGTAATGGCAAACCACCTCTGTTCATCGCTTGCTTTGAAAACCCTATGGAGTTGCCCTAAGTCAGCTACAACTTGATGGCACTTTCCACCACCAGTCCTCAACATCTTTAAACAATAGATGCCGGAGACTGAATCTGGTACTTTCAGCCTACCATGGTGGGGCTGTCATAGGCCCAGATGGTCTATAAGGTCCCTTCCAACTTTTAATCATTGGGATTTAAATTGTTGTTGCCTGCAGATTAGGCATTTCAAAGTCACCTTCAGTTGCCTTGGTTGGCGGGAAAGGTAGCCAATAAAACCCCTATAAAGAAAGTGAATCTATGGCTGAGTCCGCATGGGCCAAAAACAGTGGTGTGAAAACAGTGTGAAAACAGTATAAACCCTTTAACACAATTTTAAACCCTTTTACACCATTTTCACACCATTTTCACACTGCTGTTTTTGGCCCATGTGGAATCAGCCTTTGGTTCTGCCTCTAAGCCCAGGATGCTTTTAATTTGTTTTATTGTTCTCTGATTCTAAACCTAAGGATGGAGTGGGCAGTCTAGTATACAACATGAAATTTGTGCACACTCACCTTTAAAAAGAACTACTTCATCTTTGTCTGTATTTTCATAAGCAGCATCAACACCAGATGGCAAAAATGACCAGAATGAAGAAATATAATTAAATTCAACATCATTGATCTGGGGGTGCTTTCTCCAGAACTGTCTGAAAAAAAGTAAATATGGGGAGATGTTTCTGCAAACGGAAATTCTTTGCACATGAAGGTAGAAGAGATAGTAAAACTACTGCAAAGTCTACACTTTATTTTCTTCACCTCAATACCACCATTTGCAAGCTGCAAATCGATTTACACTCTTCTCTCCTTCATAAGAAGAACAATGTTAGAAAGAAAGGATTTATCCTATCTCCCATGACAAGATTATTTTCTGTGTTCAGGGTAGTCATAAGAACATAAGAACAAGCCTGCTGGATCAGACCAGAGTCCATCTAGTCCAGAACTCTGCTACTCGCAGTGGCCCACCAGGTGCCTTTGGGAGCTCACATGCAGGATGTGAAAGCAATGGCCTGCTGCTGCTGCTGCTACTCCCAAGCACCTGGTCTGCTAAGGCATTTGCAATCTCAGATCAAGGAGTCTTTATATGCAGAGGTATTCGGTTAACCTTTTCTCACTTTCTTACACTGCCCAAACATAGCTTCACTACTTCAGTGCATAAATGTCAACAGTTGTAATGAGAATGAAATCTGCACCTCCAGTATACAACAGCAACTTAATCCTCACTGATCTAAAACAGTCATCAATGGTTAACAAACCATTCTCCCAACCTTGAAAACATCTGGAAGTGGTGATGGTGACTGATATGTTTGTTTTTTAAGATCGTTTGCTTACTTGTCTTTGAAAAACATCATTTCTCCCCGAAAAGTAGTAACAGCATCAAAAGTCAACTGTGGATCACAAGTGGCTGGCAAGTGGGCTGGTCTGATGGGTTGTCTTGATGTGTCTTGTGTTGAGCCTTGAGATGGATTGGATGATGGCCCTTTGGAACATTGAGAAGTATGAAGTTAGCAGAGAACTATCTACCTTTATCTCAAAAGACATGTTAATTTATTCAAGCACTTGTATAAATAAACATTTGGGTAGACAGGAGGGAGTCTTCTAAGAAAACATTGACTGTGTAAATCCTAAGAGCACAAATTAGTCCCAGATCAATGGGGTTTTATTTCTGATTATACATGTTTAGGATTGCACTGGACCTGAGCTTGTTCGGTAAAAATTAATGAACATGCATTTTAACTGACAAAGATGATAATGCACAATTAGATTCCTTATTGTGTCCAGATGTGCAGATGCTTTATCTGGTGAATAACCACAGGACACGTTCTTGGAATAAATTGGGCTGCAGCCCTTTTTATTATTTACATCATCAAGGCAGAAGCTGAGCACACAAGAGGAGCACATCCGTTCAGCAGCCGGTCAGCGCCCCTGGCTGACTCCAGCAACAACCCCAATCCCTATTGGGGAGGACAGAAAGGTCAGGGCCACCAGGGTGCCCGTCCTTTGTGGGCCCCTAGCTGCTGGGGTAACAGGATCAATCACAGAGGCCTCCGTGGAATGCGCCGTTGAGCCTGCCCCACCCCAAGGCTCTTAAGGAGGCCCCCAAATGTGAGGAGGTTTGGGACACCAGCTGACCCCCTTCCCCCAAGGATGTGCTCCTCTGCCCAAACTGCCAGGGCTGCGACAACAGAGCAGCCAACCCACCCTAAAATTAGGAAGGGAGGGTGGGTCAGTTTTGCTCAAGGTGTTGAAGAAGGCCGGAGCAATCGTGTGCTGCCTACTATATAGGGAGCGTGCTCCACCCTTCCAGCTCGTGCGTATCACGCGATCAGGGCCAGATATGGCTCAGCTGCCCAGCCGGCCCAGGGCACACATGCTCACCCACCGGAGCTCACCATGTGCCCCGCCCCCTGTCGCAATTATGGTCTAGTTGATTCTAGTGCAGTTATTTTTTTAGATTCCTCTGTTTCATCACATTCTTATTTTATTTCAAACTTTATTTCACTCACACACACACAAAGTTAAAGGCTATGAATAATATGTATTCCAATGCTGTTTTTTAAAATTACCATAGAGGTGCTGAATGCCATCAATATCATCCTGAGAGAGGACATTTTGATTGAGCTGCGGATTTCTATATACTGGAAACATCAAGGCATTGGAGTCTTTGGAATGGGAGAGTCCAAGTGAGTGGCCAAACTCATGGGCAGCAACAATGAACAGGTTTGAGCCTGAAACAAAGTAAAGCATCAAGCTATAGTTTAGCATCTTGAAAATTCCATTGTGGAACAACATTGTCAGTGTCTCTCTTAGTACCTTTTAGTAGTGAAAAGAGTTACTTTCATGTTGTTCCCACCAAATAAGAAATATGGATTACAGGTGTGTTTGTATGGTTTGGAAAGTCAAAGATAAGGACTGTAGTTACCAGTGGCAGAGCTATAAGGGGACGGTGGGGGGTGAGCCGTGTACCAGGTGCACACCAGTGGGGGTGGAAAATTGATCCCTGCCTCCACTCCCTTCCCCCACCCCGCCCCACCCCTGCACCCCCACCCCCACTTACCTTAGTTCCTTTCTCCTGCCCCTTAATTTCTCCCTCTTCCCACCAGGAAATTCCTCTCTCCTGCAGCCTGGTGAGAACTACACTTCCCAGGAGACCTTGCTCCTAGGAAGTGTAGTTTCCACCAGGCTGCAGGAGAGGAACTTCCTGGTGGGAAGTGTAGTTCCCACCAGGCTGCAGAAGAGAGAAACTAAGGTAAGTGGGGGACATGAGGGGCCGCAGGGGGGCTGCGTGGGCGGGGGGGGGGGCGTAGGGCTGGGCACCATATTGCCCTGGGCACCATTTTGCCCCCCTACACCTCTGGTAGTTACATACTCTTTCCTTCTATCTTCCTTCTATGGTAACAGAATTTTTAATTTAGAGATATGGCCTTATGTGTAACAGTATTATAGAACTGGTAGTTTGCAGACTTGTCCTAAGATCACATGACTTTAGTTTGTTCTGGAACAAGGCTCACAGACTGCTGTACAAGATGTTTCAGTTTCTCTTCATATAATAATTGTTTCAAGTCACTCCCTGTTTTGGCAGTCTTTAGCTAGGAGCCCAGAAATATACACCTCCCCAACTAGAGGCAGTAAGTATTCCCTGGATCAGGCAAACTACAATTCATTGTTATATTTCAACTATCAAATTAAGGCTCATTCTTGCTATCTAGACCAGGATTGTAGCCAGCTTTAAACCATAGCTTCCGGTCCTAGTTTGACATGTGAGCACAAAGCACAATTTGCTGATTCATCAATAACAATTAATTATGTTTTGTGTTACACATCTGATCACATCAGGGGCGTACTGCCCACGGGGTGCATGCCATCTAATCATGTGGGGGGGCACCAGGCCTGGGCCACACTCGCCGTCTCCGGGCAGTAGACCTGGGAGCTGTTGCTGGCTTCGTGCAGTAGACCTGTGTGCCATCGTCAACCTGGCGCTACTCCATTATCTCAGCGGATGGCTTGATCTCCCCCCTCCTGCTGTATCTAGGGAAATAGGATCCGGGGGCTCTATTTTCTCTACATACGCTTTTGAATCATGTGATTGGGGAGGGGCATATGAGCAGATATCTGTTTTTCTCTTTTCTTTTCTTTTTTTGGTAGCTGCTATTAAAGACAGAAGTATTCTGCCATGGATCTTGCATTTGGCCAAGGAAAACTCTCCCCACTTTTACCAGTCCTTCAAAATTACCTTGTTGGCCATTGGTCCAGTTCTCATCCTCATCAAAATGAGCATCTCCTCCAATGTTGGAGCTGCTGGGTGCATAGGCATGGGCAAGGGTGCCTCCGGGCCCATCAAAGGCATTGAAATCACCATGGTCTAAGTACAAGAGGAAGATATAATAAAGAGTTATGTTTCCCATTAGTAGACATCTGTTGTAGTTGCTGAGTTCAACAGGTGACTGTTGTGCCAGGCTTCCCTTTGTTCCTACTTGAGGTAGCTGCTTTCCCCCCACATGTTAAAGTAAGCCAATGGTTAGATCATGGGCAAGAACTGTGAGAACTGTGCTTGAATCAGAGTAGAACTTTCCCCAGACTGATGGAGGATATGATGAATCAATGTCTGAATTAATTTTTTTGGACACAGAACTCTGCTTCCTTGCGTTAAGCCCTTGTAATGAATGCGGAGACCATTCTGCTCCCTTCTGCCCAAGTTGGGGTGCTTTCTGGACAACCCCTGACACAGGATTGTATGCAGCTTTAAGACACAGCTTCTTAGCTAGGATGGAATGTGCATCTGGACTAGTAGCAGGGCCATGTGGCCAAAACCGCATAATCCCAATTTGCCACATCCCATGTTTACATCTTTTTAAGTATGTTGAAGCCAATGAGTTTCTAGAGGTGTAAATCTGGTTGGGATTAGAAAACCTTCCCACAAGAAGTGAACCACCACCAGTCTCTATGAAAGGATTCCTTCTTCTGCTTTAAAAGACTCCATCAGATAATCTGTTCAGCACAAACAAAAAGCTAAGAAGGATATGGAAGACCAAAGAAGATAGCCAAAGGGAGTTTGAAGTCACTGCCAAATCTCATAACAATTTTATAGATTTTGGCAGAAGCAACAAAAGTAGAAGCCAGGTATATACAGTTCCACCACCTTCTTGGTGGGTTCTCTGCCAACTTCTTTATATACTCCGGACCATCTCTGGGTCCTTTATATTCTTCCAACTACCACCCAGTATCCCAACTTTTTTCCAGATTAGGTAGTTGAGAGAGTGGCTGTAGAGGAAACTTTGACCTTGGACCCATTCCAAATTGCTTTCTGTGCTGGTCATGGGATGGAGACGTCTGTCTCCATTCCATGACCAGCACAGAAAGCAGTCTGGAATGACCAATCTCATAGATGACCTCCAGAGACACCAGAGTAATGCTGTGAGCATCATTGTTTTAAAATAAATGTTCAGTTGATTTTACCTCTGCGAGCAAAGGAGACCATTATGTCAGCATTGCCTTCCAAAATCCTTCTGAATGTCAGTGGCGTCACTTGGCTCCAAACTTGGAAAGCTTTCTCAATTGCTTTGTCAACATCAACTTGTCTCATGTCTTGTGTATAGTTCAGAATCCTTACAAAATAATACAGTATGCATTAAAACAGAAATAACTGGTTTTGGGCTGCTGATAAAGTGAAGCCCGCACATTTCATAAATACCATGCACTGAGCTCCAGAGGTGTAGGGAGGCAAAATTGCGCCTGTGGCAAGACCTGTGCAAATGCATGCCCCATCCCTGCCACGCCCCACCCTGCTCTCTGCTCCCTGCACCTCGCCCCACCCCACTTACCTCAGCCAGTTGGAGGAGGAGTGGAGGCCAGGGGAGGGATGTCAGGGCTGCCAGGCTCTTGAGGCTCACGCCTGAGCCACCTGCTGAGGGGCTGCTCGCCAGCCAAGTTGTCTGTTGCAGGCCTCCGTCCCTCCCTGGCCTTCCTATCAGGCCCAAGGACGCCTGACATGGAGCCCGGGGAGCGGCAGCAGCACACAGCTTGGCTGGCAAGCAGCTCCCCAGCAGGGAGGGAGAAGCTGGGTGCCAGCTGGGTCCTTGTGCTTGGCCCCTCCTGTGGCATGGCACCCATGCCGGGGTCACGCTTGCTAGATTTGATATTGGTGAATTGCTGGTCCGCTGGATGCCACACTGCAGGACAGGCTGGGCACAAGGACCCAGCTGGCACCTGCCTCCCAACATAACTGGATGACCCAGGCCAGAAGTGTGTGTGGGGGGCAATTTTCCACCCCCCATTTGACTGAACTGCAGCTGCCCAGGGCATTTGTCCCCAGATGTCCTCGTGGAAGCTCCACCTCTGCTGAGCTCTTACCTGTAGGTTAAGTGTTTCTTTTCCCATTTGGGATTTCCTCCAAAAAAGGCAAAGTCCCCAACATCAGGATTCCCACACCGTGGTTTCTGAATCTCCTCCAGAGTTTTAGAATCCAAATCACCTGTCACCTCTAGGCCCATGAATTCCTGCATTTCTCTGATTTTTCTAGCCATTGGACTTCCATCTTTCCATCTTAAGCCTTGTTGGTCATCATAGGTAAAGTTGTAATATTTTTCTAAGTATTGCTAATAAAGGGAGAGAATGTATGAACATATTTGTAAAATTAGCTTATGGTTTTGACTGGTTATTTCTGAAGAAATAGGCAATCTCTGGTTTGTAAAAGAAGCTACTACAGAGGGACACATGAAAAGCTAGTCAGATTGGGATATGGATCATTACTTTCTGTTGTTAAATGCCATTTTCCTTGTTCTTCCCCAGAATTCAGTTCTCAGGGCTTCCTTCCTGGTTCTTTCAGAATTCTTTCCCCTCTTTCTTTTCATCCCACCAGCACAGTCTCAGGACACCACATATATTTTCTTTTTCTATGCAACTATTAGTTCTTAAATATACTACTTTATTTTCCTCTAATTGAATCAAATTTTCTGCAAGCTAGTTATTCTGCTGACAATGTCAAATAAATTATGACTGATTTTGGCTTAAATATGAGAACTTTTGATCTCTGCAGATACTGGCCAAGTGCATCTTCCCTTCTTTTTCCATTTGCCCTCCTAACTTCTCTCTCAGTTTTGCACTTTCCTAGCCTTGCTTTTCTCCTGTCTTCATTTCTCTGTATCACTTCATCATCCAACTTTCTTTTTCGTGGCCCCCCCAACTTTTTTCTCAGTTCTCAGCTTTCTCCTGTCTTGGAGCACAACTTCTTATCTCTCCTTTTTTTAGACTCTTCTGACTGCTGTTCCCCTTTAAAAATCACAACAGTCTATTCAATAGTAGCCAGACATGTCTGCCAGCCCTGCTGTATAGTGACTGTAAGCAATTGTTTGAGATTTCAACACAAGACTTAAAGACAAAACCACACAAGAACAGTCATGCTCAATCAGCCCATCCTCTTTTACACAGTGGCCAACCAGATGCCACTGGGAGGCCTAAAAGCAGGGCATAGGAGCCAAACCCTCCCCATTAGGTAACAAGACAGCACTGGTGTCCAGAGGGTTACTGGATTTGAACATGGAGATTCCATTTGTCTTCATGGTCAATAGCTACTGATGAACCTATCCTCAATGAATTTGTCAAATCTCCTTTTAAATCCAACTATTAAAGCCATCACCATATTAAAGCCATCACCATTAGCAAATTTTACAGGTTAGTTACTCTTTGGGAAAAGAAGTACTTCCTTTTGTCCATCCTGAATTTAGTACCCTTTGATGGGTGTCTACCAGTTCAAGTATTATGATAGAGGCAGTTCTTCCATCCTGTGCATAATTGTATCAAATCTCTTCTTGCTTACCTTTTCCCTAGACAAAAAGCACCAATTTCAGTATTCTAGTCTCAGTTCTTTCCACTTGGCATCTGTGTACCTCCTTATACATGTTCATAGCCAGTGTGTATAGGTAATTGTAGTTTCCATCTACTTTTGCAATCCTATGCATGCTGTCATTGGAATAAACTCTATTCAATTACAAGAGGACTTGCTCCTGTAAATAGACAACTTATGCCCTGTTTTTAAAGCCTATACATACTGAAACCACGAGCGACAGACCTACAGACCAATCTAGAGTTTCATTACAGTACAGTAAACCTTTATTAGGCATAAACAAGGTTTCATTACCACCTTGTGGTTTCTCATTTAGGTAGTATTTGCATCTTCCTTCTCATTACCTGAATAAGCTGCAACTTTTCTTCTTCTCTCCTATCTGAACGTATCGGCAAAGCGTACGCAACTGCAACACACAGCAGCATGTATAGGATGGCCTTCATTCTGTTTCTTTTCAGTGTTCCAAGCTAAATTAAGGCCTCTCTCTGTTTATGATGTTCCTTGGCTTATATAGCAGTTTTGCTCTTCTTAAAATAAGCCATTGCTTGACTCAGTTGTGAACGTTACCCAATCAGGAAGAGTGGGTGTGAAAAAGGTGAGCAAAAGAGGAGTTTGTTTTGGCCTCGAGAGTTTCTTCCCACTCTGCTTTGGCAAATGTTCCAATCGTAAAATATGTCCTAGGGAACATCTCCTGTCTATGTTCTTTCTCCAATTAGCCGTGATGGTGCTGGTGATAACACAGGTGATGAATCTTTCTTTTTTCCTTCTAGGCTTCAATAATTTTACAACTTATGGGGCACAGACCGCAAAATGTGGCCTCAAACATCAGGCTTCCAAAAGCTTGTAATTCAGTGGCAATGATATGTCCACATATTTATGTTATTCTGTTCACTTCCAGTTATAACCCAACCCAATGCTAACTCAAAATGACTAATAATTTTAACATCACATACTATAGATGACTTCAATTTTTTTTAAAAAAACCCCCACACTATATGTATTTTCTGTTGATGTGTCTGCTGTTATGGTTTTGCATTGCAATGCTCCCTGGCTTCCCCTTGAACATCTGACTTCTTGGATGCATAGTCCAGACAATCCTGGGTGTCAATGCCGGAACTTTCAATACTGTCTGGCATCAGGAATAGCCTAGGTAGGCAGAACCTCTTGGCACAACTTGGGTGTGCTTTGGAATGAGGAACTTCTTGGTAAGAACAAGGGAGGATAACCTATATGCTGGCAAATCCATTGGGTAGCCTCATGGGGGGGGGGCATAATAAATTGGGGTAGTAAAGATTTTACCATTTGCCATTCAGCTGTTAAAATTAAATGCATGTAGGGGGTCTTTCCCTGCCTACAAGGTTTTTTTTTAAGTATGCTGGATTATACATTTTAGACTTTGGCCCCTTCCGCACACGCAAAATAATGCGTTTTCAAACCACTTTCACAACTGTTTGCAAGTGGATTTTGCCATTCCGCACAGCTTCCAAGAGCACTGAAAGCAGTTTGAAAGTGCATTATTCTGCATGTGTGGAATGAGCCTTAGACTTAGTTCTGCCTGTGCAACTGGGCACATTGGGCAACAAGTGCTCTCCAATTACTTCGGTCAGCTGCGATGAGATCAACTTTGTCCCATGAAATGCGAGCCTTGTTTAGGTCTTCTTTGAAGGTCTGGCTCTATGTCTTCTGAAACCTTGCTTTCGCTTTCCTCCAGATGCTACCCATCAGATTGTAGTTTTGGGGTGACAGTGACCTGGGAAAGGCAGCCATGAAGAAGCTAGAAAGATCCTTAAGTGTAAGGATGTGTCACTGGCGACGAAGATTAATTTAATTTATACCACAATATTCCCCATTACTATGTATGTGTGTGAAAGTTGGGCAATGATGAAAGTTCACAAGAAGAAAGTAGATCTTCTGGTGGGCCACCTGGTGGGCCACTGCAAGTAGCAGAGAGCTGGACTAGATGGACTTTGGTCTGATCCAGCTGGCTTGTTCTTATGTTCTTCTTATGTTCTAGATTCCTTTGAAATGTGGTGTTGAAGGAGACTTTTACAGATATCATGGACCACCAAAAAGACAAATAAGTGGGTTCTAGATCAAAGCAAGCATGAACTTTCCCTAGAAGTTAAAATGACTAAAGTGAGGCTCTTGCATTTTGGTCACATTATGAGAAGACAAGAGTCTTCTCAGATTGCAAATGCCTTAGCAGACCAGATTGCAAATGCCTTAGCAGACCAGATTGCAAATACCTTGATCTCAGATTGCAAATGCCTTAGCAGACCAGGTGCTCAGGAGCAGCAGCAGCAGCAGAAGGCCATTGCTTTCACATCCTCACGTGAGCTCCCAAAGGCACCTGGTTGGGCCACTGCGAGTAGCAGAGTGCTGGACTAGATGGACTCTGGTCTGATCCAGCAGGCTAGTTCTTATGTTCTTAGTCATTGGAAAAGACAATGATGCTAAGAAAGGCAGAAGGAAAAGAGAAAGATCGACGATGAGAAAGGTTGGTTTAATGAAAGAAGCCACAGCCCTTACTTTGTAAGACCTGAGCAATGCTATTTATGATAGGATATTTTAAAGGACATTCATTAATAGGGTTGTCATAAATCAGAAGCAAGTTGATAACACTTAACACGTACACACACACACACACAGCCTTTAGGGTGCCACTGGATCTTAGTTTTGTTGTTCTACAATAGACAAATCTGTCTACTCCTCTGGAATTCATTTTTGGCGCAATTCATCATTCATACCTGCAAAACCTAAATAAACAGAGATCTGTGAACATTCCAGTAAACTTTCCTTCTTAGGGTAAGATACACTTGGATAATTATGATAGAACAATCTTTAATTAAAAGTGCTGGAAAATTCCAAATCCACATTTCCAGAAGGGAAAATTCCAGAATGGAACAGCCAAAAAGGCACTCCTTCTCTTCAGGGCTTGGGAGATGTTCAATGTTTCAAGGTTATTGGGTTTTCTGTTTTGTGCATCAGTTGTATAAGAGCAATTTCAGGTGTAATGGAGATGCAGAAAAAAAAGGGAAGCAGGAGTTCCTTCTGTTTCTGTACTTCCCTATCACATCTGAAATAGAATTTTGACATCTCCCATTGTAAGGAGAGAGGGGGACATCTTGTAAATTTGATCCTCGTGTAAAAAGATCTAACAGATGTGAAAAGGAAGCATCTTTTCAACTCTACAACTTTGCTGTGTTCAAAGCCATTTTCATTTGGCTTTTTGTGTAACTAGACTTTATTTGCAGTGCATTTTGAAGATATACAGCCCAACTCTGAATGGGCTGGTGGGTGAGAACAGCACCATTCTGAAGCCTCCTCGTCCCTCCAAAGGGCTTTCCCACAATCTGTGGAAGCCTGAAAAAGTTAAATCTCTCAGGAACAAAAATTGTGGTGTATCTCTCCTGGTGAACCGTGACTGGCCAGGCACTGGAGGCTGACTAAGGTTGCTTCCCCAGAATGCCCCTGGTCATGTCAGAGCAGTGGTTTGTGCCGGCGGGCCTGGGTGACCGAGACAACTTCTGGGTCTGGCCAGCTGGCCACCTGGCCACCTAATAAGTTGCCTCTCTCCTGGCCACCTAATAAGTTGCCTCTCTCCTGGCTTTCTACTCATTCATTCTCATCCAACTGTTGCTTCCCAGGTACTGCTTGTCTTCTGCCATTAAGGGACCCTTTGGGGTAGAGAACTTCCTTCCACATGACTGTCAGAGATCTAAGGAACTGAAAGTACCCCAGAGTTGCAGCTTCCTTTTATGTCAATTACAGAAAAAATGGCATTACATTGGAAGGACTAATAGACCAGATGATGGACATGTCCAGGAAGCTGCAACTGGAATTTCTCCAGCAAAAGACAACACTGGATGCGAACTGAGGCCCTTTCTCATCCTGGGTTTTGCTTAGTTTTTTTAAAAAAATTAGTCATATTTTGTCGAGTTCATTGAGTTTCTGTTGTTGTTTAGTTGAATTCGGTATCCTTCTGAAGATTGAATTAGCATGTCAGCTGCACACTTGAACAAGTAATTAATTGCACGAGCTGAGCGCATGGCAAAGTGATTACATAAAATGTCAAGTACACACCCAAGAAAACGTCAAGTACGGCATCAGTACTAACCCAAACACAAGAATGTGGCTTCATAACTTCATTAAAAAAATAAACCTTATCTGTTATGAGTAATGTTGTCAGGCTGCTGAGGCAGGTAATTTCATGCCTACATTTTCATGCTTTGTGATTGTACTCCTTTTGTGAATAATATCTTCTTTAGCTGATCTTGGGTTAAAGATAGAAAGTTTATGCTTCCAGGCATAAAGTAGTTGTTGCTTCATTTAAGAGAAGAACATTTAAGTGAAGAGAGAGAGAGAGAGCAGCATATCATGGCTTGCTTCACGTGAAGCATGTTTCTGAAGCATCCAGACTTGTTTCAAGTCATAAGAAGTACAGCAGTTCAAGGCCTTTAGCTAGAAGTTTTATTTTTATTTTATTAACAGTAAAAATGGGTTTCATGTCCCCAATGAAAAAAGATACGAAAATATAGGAGATTTCTCTTGCAATCAAGTTGATCACTCATTAAAGGTCATCAGCAAGTGAGATAACATGAGATTTGTGCAAAAAAACACACACACCCCACTTCATATAAAGGGACCTTAGAGAACCACAACATGGTCATTGCTTACAGCATGGTGAAGAACTGTTTTTGTTGGTTTTCTGAGCTATGGCCACGATCTGGTAGTTTTTGCTCCTAATGGTTTCCTGCATCTATGGCTTGTTGCCCAAAATGCTGCCTCTACCCCTTTTAGAGAGGGGTATTAGCGAAACCTGCTTAATGAGATGCAGGGCAAGCTCAGAATCTTGGTTGCTAAAGTTTATAGAGAGTTGGTTTTTCAAGGAATTCATAAGAGAATGAAGTAAAATTAACAATTTTATCAAAAGGAAAATAATAAGAATGCAACCACACAATTATAAAGGTGATTTCTGCACAGTACACTAATAACGTGTATAACATGTTATTAATGAACCTATTTCCCCTGTTTGCCTTTGCACTGGAGATTTCACTCCTCCAGAAAGTGATTACAAACAATCTGGATTGCTGTGGCTCTTTCGGTTTCTCCAAAAAGATTGCTAATTTAGCAATTTTTGTAAAATCTGGGTTGAGGGAAATATAATGGGCTGAACCTTTTCTTGGATAAGACCCCTGTGTGCAGTCCTTCCCCAAAATGGGATAAATAGCTTCCTCACCCCATTAAATTTGGGTTGTACAGAAACCACCAAAGCAGCAGAGCACACACAGACCTAAGATACATATAGAACTGAGTGGATAAGTTTGGAAAAGCGGAAGAATTTGTGGGAAGGTTTATACCAGTGGTGGCGAACTTTTGGCACTCCAGATGTTATGGACTACATCATCAGCCCCTGCCAGCATGGCCAATTGGTCGCCGGTCATGATGGCCGATAAATTGTAGCAATCCATAACATCTGGAGTGCCAAAGGTTCGCCACAACGGGTTTATACTATCTTATCTTGGAGCAGAGTGGTCTGATGATCAGAGGCCAGCAACAGGTGCTATAAGTCTGGAAGGAAAATAAACAATACACTGGGGACAGTACCAACAGACAGAGAGTATGGTTGTAAGTTTTCTGGGCTGTGTGGCTGTGGTCTGGTAGATCTTGTTCCTAATGTTTCACCTGCATCTGTGGCTGGCATCTTCAGAGGTGTATCACAGAGAGAAGTGGTCACCAGACTATGGCCACACAGCCCAGAAAACCCACAACAACCAGTTGAATCTGGCCGTGAAAGTCTTTGACAAGACACAGAGTATATTGAACACTGAGAAGATATTGAACACTAAGTGTTCAAAGAGGGGGTTAGTTATAGGGAGAAATGGGCCCTCAGGGTTATGCAGGGACACTTAATCTCCCAAAACAATGGGAAGCCTTGCCTTTCTCAGGAAAGATGAGAGAACATAAGAGTTGGGTCATTAATCTAATGGTTTGAGCACTTTGCTTATGTGGCTAAGCTCGGGAGTGCTCAAAGGGGGGGGAGGAGCTGATTTAATGACAGTTGTAAAACAATGGTAATGCAATTAAGATGGTCTTGGAGATAAGTTAGTCAGTGGAAGAAACTAAGATTAGTATTGTGCTGGCAGGAACACCTTGGAGCATAGGTGTCAAACTCAGGCCCTCCAGATGTTCATGGACTATGATTCCCATCAGTCCATGCCAGCAGAGCCAATTGGCCATGCTAGCAGGGGCTGCTGGGAACTGTAGTCCATTAACATCTGGAAGGCCTGAGTTTGACACCTATGCCTTGGAGCAATCCCATTAGCATTCTCTTTGTCTCAGTGAGGCAGATAGACCAAGGCTGGAGGTGGGAGTGGTTTTTCCTGGTAGAAGGCATTGTTTTTACCTTAATCCCTTTAGGAAGGGAGATGCAGGCTATTTTGCAAGGCAGATATGAGTGAGAGCAAGACCAGACAAGATTTCTGTCCTTTGTAGGTGCACTGAGTCAAAGCAGAAAATGGCACTTTGGCACTGCACTGCTAGGCACCCCAAGAACTGGCAGAATGATCAGAGACAGGGCTCCCCCATCCCACCATGGACTGGACTAGTAACAGACTGTCATCTTTTGACTGTGAAAGCCTGCAACAATACATAGTGAAGAAAGTGTCTGTCTCTCTTGATTAGTTTGATGTTTTTACTTGATGTTTTTTATCTGATGTTGTCAGATTGACCAAATATTTTGAGACTGTAAAAAGAGTTATGAGATTCCCACAAGGAGAGCAGAGTGAATTCATGTAGTCCAGCAGATGGTGCTATTGACATCATTTTTTAAATAATCAACTGCTTGATGATCTTCCATTGCCGTCCTAAGCAGTTACATCATTGGCTTCAGTGGACTCAGAAGGGTGCAGTTCTGTTTAAGATCATACTGGGGAAGCTTCTGGTTTATTGTGCTCTATGCCCTACAAGGATATTGTGTGATTCTTCATCTTTTTGGTCATTATGATTCGAGAACCTTAATGGCTAGACAAGTATTCTACCATTATATTGTCAAAGGCTTTCACGGCCGGAATCACTGGGGTGCTGTGTGGTTTCCAGGCTGTATGGCTGTGTTCTAGCAGCATTCTCTCCTGACGTTTCACCTGCATCTATGGCTGGCATCTTCAGAGCATCCGCTTTACAGGCAGTTCCTGGGAAGTCAGATGTCATCTGTCTTAGATAACCATTATCTATAGGACTCTTGGTTTCATCATAACATATCTAAAGAAAGAAATGAAATGCACATGAATGAGGTTGTTGAGGCAGTTGTTTTTCTGACATCCTAACGTGATATGATAATAGAAACAACCACATCTACCCATCTCACACTGAGTCCAAATTAACCTTGAGTATGAAGCCCTTTTTTATTATGTCATGAGAATTTTGCAACTGACAGAATGCAGAAGTAAAGCAGGTATTGGATCAACATGTTCATTAGAAAACAGAACTTACTTAATAATCTGAATGGTTCATAAATTAGTTACTGTTTAGGCATGTTGTGTTTGTGCTCACCAGTTTTGAGGGGGATGCCTGTGAAGCTACAGCATCATGATTGGAGAAGCAGCAATATGCGCATGTTTATGTTCCTGTAGCTTTGCAGATATCCCCCTCAAAACAAAACAAAAGAAAAATGACATGTGCACGGGATTCACTAGGCAAAACAAACTTTATCCATCTACCTTTTGCTGCCTGAGGGAAGTAGATGATAACCCTCCTAGTCTTTCCTAGAATCACTGTAAAATAACACGGCACTCTCTGTGTGGTAAAATATTATTTATTAACAAAATTGGTTCAAGGTCAAACAAAGCCGCATAGCCATATTACGGGGTCTGATCTTATGACCTGTGTGCTGGGCAGCCCGAGTGCTGTCCCCCAGACACCTAAATTTTTCTCAGCACGCCTGCCAATGAAAAATTCACTCGCTGGAGCAGCTGTGAGTTTCCAGATGGGCGGCAGCCACTTCCTGAAGACTCTTTGCTGCCAGGGGTGCAAGCCATATAAGCCCACGTCTGGGCAGGTTACCCCTTGGCTTGTTCCACCCCTAACCTCATAAGGAGGTTTCCATAAAGCGGGCCTTTTGCCCGCTGCCCCCCAAGCTAAAGATCAGTCCCCCATGCGCCAACCGCCAGAGAGCTGGCCTCCAGCTCCCGCCAAACGCAGCTTACACCTTGAGCCAAGCACACAATTCTCCGCGTATACTGTGCAGCCAGCAATCCATACCCCAGGAAGATAAGTGCACCCCGTCATCCCTATAAAGGGGGGCCAGTTTGTGCGAAATGTCCCAGTGAGCAATGCAATGACCTCCCTTTGCCTGAACAAAACTCGAAACTGCGCGACAGGTGTTGATTCTGGCCAAGTCCACCTGTTTGGGGGAAACGGCCCCCCGCCAACAGCGTCTCTCCAACAGTTTGGACCAAAAGATCCTGGTCCCGGGTAGCGTCGTGAAAATGCGTCCCAAATCTTCACGCATCTTGTGAAGTAGTGTAATACGCTTGCAAGCAGGTAAGTCATTTTCCCCGAGATGAATGATGAGAGCATGTGGAGCTCCCAGGTGATCCACCTTGTCCAGTAGAGTGGGCAGAAGGGCATCCCACCGCATACCTCTGAAGCCAAACCACAAAACCCTGTTTCCCGCGGGGAGACCCAAGTTCCAACCCCATCCAGAAGATGTCGCGTAGCGAGATGCCCAGTGGACGATGCTGTGTCCAATAATCCAGATATGCCGCGTACCTGTGGAAACTGAGAGACAGAAAAGTCACGAGTGCGTGAAGGGCCTGATGTAAGTCTTGTATGCGGAGGAACGCCACCTGCCCAATGACTGGATGTGTTGAACTGACCAGCCCAAAGACGCAGCGGTGGATGCTGCACCAATTCTGAATGAATGTAGGCCAAAGGACCTGTGGGGAAGGTGGAGGCTCCTAAGACACAGGCGGAACACACTAGCCAGCTGGTAACGTGACAAGCAGGACCCATCTTTGTGGATGAGCAGTGGGCCCGGGATGTCCGGGCGGGTCGCTAAGTATGCCTCCGTCAGTGCGACAGGGCAGGGAAGGCCTGGCGGTGCTGAACGGATGATTATAGACGTCCCCTTGGCTCGCTGATCAGTTTTTGACCGGCGAAGGTGTATATGTAAGGCCTGGTTATAATGCTGGTGTCACCCCATGCTAGAGCTCTGGCTGAAGTGTCGGAGCGGGATGCTGAGACTAGCTCGCTACTCCTAAAGGCCCCAAAGAATGCTAATGCGAAGGCCGACCTGAAAAGTAAGGTTTCATAACGAGACCTGCAAACATGGGGGAGGGTGTCCATAAGCTGACCTAAGAGGGTAGTGAAAACCGGCTACCGCCATCCTGTTGTAAATATCTAGCTCACCTTTGATGGCCTGGCTGGGCGCATACAAAGAACGGAGGGGTCAGGAATGGCAGAGGTTTTGCAGTGGAATGATACCGCCGCCAGGAAAACACGCAGAGTCCGTGTCGACCGTCCTGTGTTCTGTAGGTGAGCCAGATAACGCAGTATGGCCTCCTCCTTGAAGCGTGACTTGTGCCGCTGAAGTCGAAAGTGGAATTCCAAGAAGTCCTCCAAACCCTCTGGTAAGCATGCCGACGCCGCTGGTGCCAAAGATTCTGATGCCTAGGGGCCACCAATCTCGCCAAGACTCCACAGGTTCCTGGGGAAGAAATCAGGGTTAACGGTCACGAGGAGCCACGCCCGAATTTAACCATTTGAATCTGGAGAGGGCATCAGCAATGTTGTTGTCCACTCCCGGCACATGCCTCGCTGAAAAGGAAATGTTGTTAAGCAAACAGGTGGCCACAAACCTCCGCACCAAACGCATGACCCGTTCAGAACGGGAAGACTGCTTGTTGATTACCCGGACCACCGCCGGTTTGTCGCACCAAAATAAAACCTTGCGGTCCCTAAATCGATGTCTCCACAAATGCACGGCCACTAGAATGGGAAAGAATTCCAAGAAAGTACAATTCCCCAAGATTCCAGTAGCTTCCCATTCCACTGGCCATCGCTGGGCACACCATCGACCCTCGAAAAAGACCCCAAAACCCAAACTTCCCGAAGAATCAGACTGAACCTGCAAGGCAGAGCGTGCATCCAAAGGGGATTGCCATAAAGATGTACCATTAAAATGCTTCAAAAACTCTACCCAGATTGCCAAGTCTGCCTTAATGCCTTTGGACAAACGGATGTAATGATGAGGAGCCCTCACCCCCCTCATAGACTGGGACAGGCGTGCACAGAAAGGGCGGCCTGGTGACACCACCCTGCATGCGAAATTAAGGTGCCCTAAGACCACCTGCATCTCCTTAAGGGTGCATTTGCTTTCGCGCTTTAAAAAAAGCCTGCAATAAAGTAAAGCAACCTGTCCATCTTGTCTGGCGTAGGTTGAAGAACCCTCACGGTGTCCAACGCGATACCTAAAAGACCAACGCAGGAGGTGGGCCCCTGTCTTCTCACTCTAAGCCAAAGGAATGCCCAGATTCGTCAGCCAGCTGAGTAGCGCCCCTCAGCCTGTCCGCTGATTCCGAGTGCCGGCGCTGTCTATGATTAAAAAAATCGCCCAAGTAGTGTGTTATGTGAGAGGAGGCCGCCTTTGGCAGCCCATTCACGAATGTGCTGAACGCCCTCGAAGCCGACATGCCACAGAGCAGCCCATCGGGCATGGACTTATCCACCTAACCACTGGCCCTGAAACTTAAAACCCAGCAAAACAAAAGTCATTGGGGTGAATAAGCAGCAGGCTTAAAAGCCGGACTGAATGTCACATTTCGGGCCATCTGGCCCCAGGGCCACATGAACGATGAGGCCACAGCCTGATCGAAAAGAGCGCATTCTGACAGAGCTGACCTCCGGTCGATGCCGCTTTCATTCACCGAAGAGCCCTTGGGTAGGGAAAGGTTATGTATCAACCCAACCCCCCCAGCCTTCTTTGAACTAATACTCCTAGAGGGACACCCTGAGATTGGCAGGAGGGGGGATGAGAAGGCCAGCCACCCCTGCCTCGCCTGAAACTTCTTTGTTAATTTTGCTTCAACCCAAGGTCCCTAGCTGACTTTGAGGTTCCCACAACTGCGGCACTCCTGGGCCTGCCAAGCGAAGGAATTCTAAAACCCTGCAACCTTCCTACAGAAAAGAGCTGCCTGCTTCCTGGGATAAGCCCGGAGTAGTTGGAGCAGAGCAGGGACCTTCACTGGGGAAGAAGCCAGGCAGGTGAGGTCCCACTGTCCTCCGCCCCACGCAGAGGTGGAAGGTTCTCGTTCCTCGACCGGCCCTTTCTGCCAGTTGGGGCTAGCTGCGGGTCGGCACACGGTGCGGCAGGGCTGTACCGGGCAATTGACCCGTGAGTTCACAGGAGTGCTCAAACTTGCACTTTGCCCTAAGGCACTTCCCCCCGTTGAACTCCCAGCAAACCAAGCGGCCTGTGCCGCGAAAAATGGGACGTTTTTTGTTGGTGGGCTGCTGGGATTTGGCGTTGGGCTGCACAAGCATTGTCCACGCCCTATTGTGCACGAGATGCCAGCGTGTCTTGTATGTATTAGAGGCGCTTTTGCGAAACTCTTCATCATAGCCAATGGCTGCATCCTCCCCCGCGATGGCTCTGGCCCTCATCACATTATTGTAGTGGGCCATTAATTGCCAAGCTCTGAGCGGGTAAGCCGATATGAGCATGGCGTATTCACCAAAACCGGAGAGCCAGTTGGCGAAAGTCCGGTCCACCTTCAAGGGCCGAGAGGCCTTCCTGGCAGATCCCCCGGTTGCCCCCTGAGCTCCATGGGTCACTATGAAGTCAAAAATATCCACATAGTAGCCATCCAGTGCCCTCTCCTTAATTTTCTTGGGAAGGTGCCACCCAGGGGGGTCCTGAAGCAGTTCGCCATTGGTCAGCACTGAATCATGGTCTGTCCCATCATGTGGGAGACCTAAGCTGAGGTCACGGCGTTTGGCCAGAGAAGGGGGCAAAGAGGGGACACCCTCCCGGGAAACCCAGTAAAACCCGTCTGCTTGTGCAGAATCCTCATCAGAGGACAACTCACTGGACGAAGAGGTGTCACGATGCTTCCGTGAAACTCTGTGGTGCTTATTCTGTGCTTTCGGTTCCGCGGGCCGCTGGACTTCTTCTTCTCCTCACTGCTCCGTTTCCATCTAGGGGTCCCTTGTCTGGTTGCTTTCAACCTGGTCAGAGATAGGAAAAACCTCCCCTTCCCTGGGATCCCTGGCCGCCTTGGAGCTAGTGCTGGGGGAGTCGGAGTCTGGTGACTGATCACGGGCATCAAACCACTTGCCGCTCTTAGACAGCTGCATCATTGATTTAGCCATGGTTCTCATGAAAACGTTCCCCATGTGTACTAAGGGGTTGCCGCGCTTGGGGGGGGGCAGGTTGTTTCCCCCCGCGGCTGCGTTTGTGGCCAGAACCACCCGCCTTTGTGGGGATAAAGAGCGTACAGGCTGCCAACCGCTTTGTGAGCCTCTGGCGCTTCACATTGGCATTGGGTCTGGGAGCCGCTTCCTCGGTGGTCTCCTATTGTTGGTGGCTCCACTGGCTGTAACCACTGGGGCCCTGCTCCTGCGTGTTCTGTGGGTGGAGCTGCTTGGCTCTGGCTGTGCAGCCGCTGTTGACCCAGAAACCCTGGCCTTTTTGGCTGGGGCACCCTGGGTGCCTCCAGGTTTACATCCTTTCTGGCCCTTGTGGCCCTGGTAGCCCTACTGGCCCCCTGCTCCTTCTGTGGGGCCTTATCCCCTTTAGCCGTTGACGGAGCCATAATAAGAACCAGGTGGAAAACAAAACAAAACCAGTGCTTGCAGACAACTAAGTGCGGGACTGGAGTGCGTGGTGATGTTTACAGTGCAAGCAAATGGAGAAGAAAACACCCTAACACCTAGCTTTGCTAATTGCGGCAGGGAGGGATAGGAAAAAAGGAGCAACAGTTCACGTTATAAGGATGCTCTCAGCAACATGAAGTCCCCAGCCCCAGAAAACAATGAAGCAAATGTGCCAGGACTATGAAAAAAAAGGGGGGGGGCTCTGCCTGTAGGTAAGAGGCCAGCGCCGCCTAAGCCCCCCCCCACCTGAAAGAAGGCCGCGGGTCTGGCAGGGTCCGGCGGGCGGCAGGAGGCCACGGTCAGGCGGACGGCGCAAGGGAAGTACCACCGCGCCCACCGCCCGAAGGAAGGCCGCTGGTCTGCAGGCGCTCCAGCGCCCCGGAATACTGGCGGCGGGAGGCCGGCACCGAGCCCCAGCCCGAGGAAGGCTGCGTGATTGCTGGGTGCCGGGCGGCGGCGCTGGCCGGCACCGCCGGTGCCCCTCAGCCCGCCTGAGGAAGGCCGCGGATCAAGGGGTTGGCGGGCGCGGAGGCCGGGTATCGCCAGCCCCCCACCACCAGCCTCGAGGAAGGCCGCTGATCCGCTGGGCCGGCGTGGCAGCCGGCACGCCAGCCCCCCCCCCGCCTCGAAGAAGCGTCGTAAGCGGGGTCGGGCGGGCGGCGGAATGGGCAATCGCCGGCCCCTTCAGCCCGCCCGAGGAAGGTCATGCGGATCCGCTGGGCTATGGCGGCTAAGCCGGGCACCGCCGGTCACTACCGCCGAGGAAGGCTAAATGTCCGGCGCGGGTCGGCGGGCGCATCGGTAGCTGGGGCATCGCCGGGCCCTCCGCCAGCCCGAGAAGACTCGAGGGGCAGGCAGGCCGGGCGGGAGGCCGAGGCCTTCTGAAGTCGGGCGGAGGCAAGTGTCGCTGGCATGCTCCCCACTTCACCCCGCCACCGGGCAGAGGCCGGGCAGGTCGCTGGCGCAGAAGGTGCCATCACTTACCTCCAACGGTTTCTCCGCAAAATGGGAGGGATTAGCCAGGCCTGGCCTAAAATAGGCCAATTGGCCCCACCTCCCCGCGGACGCCAGCCAGCCGCCACTGCCTGGCTCGAGGCCTGCCACGCTGGTGGCACTCCAGTTCGCACTCCTCGCCAGTTTAGCCATGAAGCGACGGGAAGGCAGCAGCCTTAGAGCTGTCCCTTACCCACAAGCAATGGCGGCCGCGGTAATTCGCGGCCGCTCTTTTACAGTGAAATAGCAAACAGCTGAGCTGCAAATAGAGGAAACCTCCGTGGGGAATCTCCACAGAGAATCTGCTGCAGGACACAAAATGGCAGGTGCCCTTGTGAAACTGACAAGAATTCCATGCAGCAAGTGGAAAAAAGATCTTTTTATAATGTCATAAAAGTATTATATGAACTATTATATGTCCTATGACTATCAGATTGTAGAAAGCTACTGGATGTGTTGTTGAGTGCATACCACTCCTGGAAGCCAAGCACTGTGACCCAGGAAGGGGCATTTTCACAAGCCTAGAGGTGTCTTTGACTACATGTGGAATTTTTGATGAATTACAATAAGGTGATGTGCTTCTCTCCGAAGCGCTTGGAAAGGGGCATGATAAAATATAATTTATAATAACTGGGGGAATGGGAGAGGGAATCCTCCAGTAGACATGAGCCAGAGTGGGTAAATATTTCCTCACTGTGCGTCCAGTTCCGTTGACTGGGACACTGTACAATGAACGGATGTGTCACTTAAACATATCAATAGGGCGAAACCCATGTGGGTATTAAATGACTGGTATTAATTTAGCTGCATTGTTTATAAATCTTAGACATGCACACTCACCTGTCACGTCAATGTACTTTTGAACCATTTCAACATATCATTTTGTGAAGATTGGCCAGTTCGCACATGATAGATGTTTCCTTATTGTAGAGTTACATGCCATGTACAGGCAGAGTGAAAAATGAAAAGGAAGCAGGATAGAAAGATGGAACCTTTAAAACAGGATTTGACACTTTACTACGCCCACTAGGTTCATACTCTTTATCCTTCTCATTATTCTTTCAGGACCCGTTTGTTTATGCAGCAGCCCAAAGTAACATGAGTTTGAAAGCAATAAAAAAATTATGGGTATAAAGAACAACTCCTGGTTTGGCTGCCAGTGACATGGGAAAAAAGAACACTGGAGTCCCTGTTCCCTGTGAAATTCACCTCTTGGTTCTTGTTGGCACTATTTGCTCCACCCATATTCACAGTTTGTTTGTGTAGATCAGTGATTCCCAACCAAGGTTCCGTGGTATCTGGGGTGCCGCGAGCATGTCCCAGGGGTACCGCGGCAACACTATTGCCCCCCTCACTTTTTTTAGGAAGTGTCCCCACTGGAGCTAGCAGCGACATGGAGCTGACCCAGGAAGCAGGGCTGTTGCCATTGTTGTCAGCAGGCCACTCTCCCCCCCCAGTGCTTCCCTTCACCCTGAGAGGGGAAAGCGTGGGGGTGGCAAGCAGGGGCACTGGGAGGGGAAGGTGGGGAGATGGCAGGGGTACCGTGAGATATGAAGAGTGAGGTCAAGGGTACCGTGATGTCAAAAAGGTTGGGAAACACTGGTGTAGATGGTGGTCTTAGTTTATTTTCTTTTATAAGGTTCTAATAAGGTGGTGGTGAACACTGAGTCTTCACAGGAGCACTATCAAGGCTTCAGAGGTCAATCAAAAAACTGCTTAACTTATCTCGATCTCTCATTTACTTTGAAGGGTCACATGTTGCTTTCTTCTGTTGAAAGCAGTGGGCATTTCCTTCCAGTATCACACAGTGGAGTAAATGGGCAGCCCCAATGCTGGCACATCACATGCACCTCTTGTCAGTATCCTACAGCCAGCGTGGTGTAGTGGTTAAGAGCAAGTGGATTCTAATCTGGAGAACCGGGTTTGATTCCCCACTCCTCCACCTGAGTGACAGAGGCTTCTCTGGTGAAGCAGATGTGTTTCTGCACTTCTACATTCCTGCTGGGTGACCTTGGGCTAGTCACAGTTCTTCGGAATCTGCCCCACCTGCTTCACAAGGTATCTGTTGTGGGGAGAAAGGGAAGGAGTTTATGAGCCACCTTGAGTCTCCTTACAGGAGAGAAAGGTGGGGTATAAATCCAAATTCCTCCTCCTCCTCCTCCTCCTCTTCTTCTCCTTCTTCTAGCTCAGCAAAGGGAAATAAAGTTAACAAAAGAATTGCAACAAGGGGCTGAAAGCACTGCAGTTACACCAAGATCCACAGTAACTTTGCCAACACTCACTAGCCATGGACTTTGTCATGAGTGTAAAGCATAAGGGACAATCCCACTAAGCAGGATTGAAGCAGAAAGGCAAAGTCACAACAAAAAACCCGTGAGTGAATGTAGAGCACAGAAAGGTAACCCAGAGACAAGGGAACCAATCAAAGCAAGGCCTTGTATCATCTCAAAGGAACTGTACCATGAAGATCTGACAGGAGTCATTGGGCCTTTCCCCACTCTCCATGATCCCCCCTATGCCGCACGCTGCTCTCAGTGTGCGGCATCCTGGTGCGCTCTAGGCTGCCCCCACTGGGGCCACCGCGAGGGCGAAAAAGCCAGAGTGTGCACCAGGCGCACTCTGGCCCAGCTATGCCTCTGCCTCTGACCAGATATTTTTAGGACCAGTCAACTGCTCCAGACCCATAACTGACCTATGGGTGGTTTCTTTGCAAATTTTTCGTTTGACTGCAGGATACAGTCCTGCACAACTCATGATGGGACATCAAATCTGAACATTATTTCCTACTCTAGGGACAGCCTTGTACCCTCAACGGTCAAATCTACAGACAGTCTGTATTAATGATCAGAAAGCTAAAACAGGATATTAAAGATATGATGATCAACATCAACATGGAGCTCACACATTGCCATTGCTTCCAATAGGATCACAACTGTATGATCACAAAGAATGGTCCAACCCTGCGTTAGTCATGGAACAAAACCAAATGCCATGATCATTCTTGACCAACACCGGGACTATTTGAGGAAATATAAAACACCTCCAATTAGTCTCAGAACCAGTAACTCCAGAGCCAGAAGCGCCTGAACTAGAAACTTCAGAACCTAATTCTCAGACCAGGGTCGAATCCCCTACACCAGATCCAGTTCAAGCTTAGCCTTTAGTAATGACCACTTCTTCTCCATTGTCAGTCACAGAAACTGCAACCTCGAGAGGCAGGGTAATTAGTAAACTTGGACCGAATCCCCACTGAAAAATTCAATCTGGATCAAACCAAGTTTGAAAACAAACCTCACCTTTTCATTAAGGTTTCAACTTCCCCACCACATCATGTTTCCAGTGAAGACATCTAGACCTATCTTGATCTGCCAAAATTGTAAATAATCCCCACTACCAATGCTAATCGGGCTTGGCTGGTGTCTCTCCTGATTGGCTGTCTTGCCATGTTGGAGCAGGATCTTTTTTTCTCCCACAAAAATGTGCTCACGTTATGAAGTCAGCACATCAGAATGTCTCCCCCGCCCAAGTTTCTGGTTGGTTATCGTTCTTTCATGCTCTCGCGAGAACAGCACTGCGCCATACTGACCGATTGCCAGGCATTTGGCGCGCCACGCTTCACAGTGGGAAATTTGAACCAGGATTAGACTCCCGATCCTCCCCTCCCAACTGGATCGAAGATGTGGTTTTTTTGAAAAAGTAGTACTTTCAAGCAGGTTCGGCAAAGATGCGGGATAAGGGGGAGAATGAGCGCCAGAACCGGGATGAATCCTTGTTCATCTATCAGGCAGTAGGGAGTTCTTCCTGAATCATTGCTATGTCGCGTGAGTATCACATGATTAATTGACCGAGGGGAATTGGCCTTGCCCACTGTTGAGACTAATACTGATATAGTTGGCAATAGCAACCCATCACAGGGCATGTGCCATTGAAGTGCATGACAATCTGCTCATCACCTTAAGTTAAGAAATAATAAATGTATAGGTCTAAATGTTATTTATGTTGTTATTTAAATCACTATATAATTTATTGTATATTAAAAAGAAGGGCGGACATAGTAATATATGCCTTTAAGAGAGAGTCTGAGTTTGGGGAGTGGGTGTTAAAAAAGAGCCACGAGAATGGTCAGTTGCCAAAAACTGGGATTTTAGACTAAATTAGTTTTGCTGCAGAGCCTACCAATTTGCAAACCCCTCAAAATCGCATGCAGTTTATGTAAGCCTGTTCTTTAGCTTGGATCCCTAACCTGTTTTTCTTTGTCTTCTTATCTAAGCAATTCTGTGCCTGCCACAGCTGTCCTAATTCAGCAAATATTCATTAAGTCAATTTGACAAAGTGAACAAAAAGCTTTAAAACAAGTCCACATTAAAACAGGATGTTTTCTCTTCCAGTAAAAGCAAATAACAAGGAGGAAGAACGGTGAATTATTAGTCTGATAAATTACCAAGAACAGCTTCCCTTGTGCTCTCTTTAACTTTTTAAGATTAGGCAAAGAAGAAGGAGAAGGAGAAGGAGAAGGAGAAGGAGAAGGAGAAGGAGAAGAAGAAGAAGAAGAAGAAGAAGAAGAAGAAGAAGAAGAAGAAGAAGAAGAAGAAGAAGCCTATAAATGTTGCTACCGCGCTGTGAGCTGCCTTACACTGAAGCTGCCTTATAATGACTCAGGCTGTTTCCGCGACGGTTGTTGAGGTAGACCTCCACGCCGGCTGAATCTCTGCCGGCGTGGAGGTGGAGGCCGCTCGCGATGCATACGCGGATCGCTCTCTGGAGAGGCCGGCAGGCGGCAGGTGGCTCAAGATGGAGTCAGCTTCTGCTTCGATTCGTCGTGCTATTCGTCAGCCTTTGTTACCGACCTCCAGGGCCGAAATGCTTCACGCGTGCCCTCCACCCAGGCTTCGACGGCCAGCGCATGGGGCTTCTGACGACGCCTAATTTTAATGGTGAGTCGGATCGGGAAGGGAAACAGCTGCGGTTCCCCGGGTGGTGCTGTTCCCCGGGCACCGCGCCGCTGAACACGCCGCTAGTTCTGGGGAAAAACAACCCTTTAAAGGGTTGTTTTTCAGGGCGGCCTGACGTCGCCCTGGGGGAGGGGGAGCGACGCCAGGTCGGCGCTGCTGCTTAGGATCACAACTGTATGATCAACTGTATGAGCGCCGCCTGTGCGAATGGCTCCCTGGGGACGGCGTTTATCCCGTCCCCAGGGCGCCATTTACGGGCCGTGCAGAAACGGCCTATGACTGTTGATCCTTCTAGGTCTGTGTTGTTTATTTAGACCCATGGTGACTCGCAGGGGATTATGGAGGAACCAAAGCTTTAGCCGTACCATTCCAGGTTAGCCATTTTGACCAAAGAGGAAAAGACAGGTTCTCAACCTCAGGAGATGGGTAGAAGGCAGAGCGCCCGGGTATTTTCTCAAGGATTCCTTTCCTACTTATAGAAACATATTCTCCTCAGGAAAGGAAATAGCCAGAAATATAGGAGAACAATTGCTGAAGCTAACCAGAAAGATCACAGAGGATGTTGTAGCATAAATTGTCAAAATAAATCTGGGAGACCTGCCAAGAAGGGAGTCTAGAGATTCCCAACAAACCAACTTTGAAGATTAGTGAGAAGAAGAATTGGCAACCATTATGTGGCCTTGTGTAGATAGAAGCTGTCTAACCTGCTATCTATAGATACAATGTGTTGAGGCCCAGGGGCAGAAGTGTCTGAGAACAGAAAGAATATCCAGCTTCAAAAAAGTGAAGATGTGTTTCAAAGATGGGTGTGTTGGTTGAAGGCCAGTAGATATTAATATGCATGAGAAAGTGGTAATTATTATTTTAAAATAGATTTTAAGATAAAAAGTAGCAAGAATGAACTAATATTTTAACATATTCTAAGAAGACTATGGTATCTGAGAGGATGAGTTAGCCAAGAATGTGTGTCCTTATCAAGTAGGACAGTTATGTATTGTTAGGTGATAATTTAAAAACCCTATAAATATAGGACATTGTATTGATTGAGAGCTTCTTCTCAGAAGGGGCTTCTTAAAAAAAGCTATGCTGGATCAGACCATAAAGTTTCAGTTCTGGAACTGTCATAACATAAAGTTTGAAAACATAAAGACCCACTTGTGACTAGAGATTAGGAGAAAATTTAAGTATTAAGAAAGTGTTGAAGAAGAAGAAATAGAGCATATATGCTTTGTTCAGGTCTGTGTACTAGCATAAAGGTCAATTACCATCTTTCTGATCATCCTCAATGCCTCCTGATAGCCTATACTGCTAACCATGACAACAGAAAAGTCAAGGGATTCAAGGTAAAGGTATCTTGCTTCAATAGATGCGAAAAGCCCTCTGAAGACTGGACAATGGGAAAAGAACCTGCAGTCTTCAATGTAAGGGCGCCAATCCAAGCCCTGGACTCCACTGAGTGCTGCACACTATTCTGAGATCCTTTTGTGTTCAGCTGCCAGCAAAGGAAAATGTAATATTGTTAGGGGTGTGAGTGGACAGTGTGTTCAATCAATCAATCAATCAATCAATCAATCAATCAATCAATCAATCAATCAATCAATCAATCAATCAATCAATCAATCAATCAATCAATCAATCTTTAATACGGCCATAGACCAGAAGTTATCAAGTATAAAATACAAGATCCACATTTACATTTCCAGACTAAAATTAGAGAATAAAATTGAGGTAACAAAATTTCCAGTAGCCTGTTGTTTAAAACCCTAGTGTAAGCTCAAATTAAAAGCTGTAATAACATTTAAACAAGGTATAATCCAGACTCCATACCCTTCTTACCCTATTTGCTGTAATAACATTTAAACAAGGTAATCCAGACTCCATACCCTTCTTACCCTATTTGACCACGCCTTTTGACAACATAAGCGCTAAATTTTGCCACCACTCTGGGTAATATTAGGGTTTTTGTGTTTGTAACTTTTTCTCTCTACTTTATAAAATATAACAGAGAGGACATGCTGTAATACTCAGAAGCATTTCAGTCCTCAGTTTAATTAAAAAAACCCATTCCAACTTGGGGATGAACAATCTAGCAGTCCTCAGAGGAACTCAGATTTTTTGAAAGCAAATCTGGTAGTTGTATTCATTTGTCTACTGATAGCAGTGCAGGATCCCAGCTTTTTCCCATGTGAAATCTGGGTAACTTTACTCAGGACCACAGCCAGTCTTCCTAGCTTAGGTGGGGCTGTCACATTTTCAGGTGGGGCTTTAGAGAAATGAGCAGAAATCTGTCATTAACTCATCACCAACTGAAAAGGCTATAACCCTGTCACAAAGCACAAGCGTCTTTGTGTAATTTTTACCCTCTGTGACTTGTTACTGTCAGAAACTTCCACGCTGAATAAAACAGTTATTGCTCAATTCATATCGTTTTACCTCCTTCCTTAAATAAATAACTTCCTTAAGGATATAAGAACAAAAGAGCACCTGTTCTGGATTAGACCAACAGCAAGTACCATCAATCATTGAGTGCATTGCCATTTTGTTCCTCACTTACCTGGCTGTGAGAGACCCTCACTATCCTGAATAATTCAGTGATTATCCACAGACCTGCCCACCTTACTTCTCATCTCCAATTCCAGACCATTCATCAACAAGTTAACTAGTACTGGTCCCATTATCAGTGCCAGTGAGTCCCCATTTCTTGCACCCCTTCACTTCAAGAACCACATTTACTCCTACACTCTTCTTCTTGTCAGTTGTATGTGTGTTAAGTGCTGTCAAGTCACTTCCAACTTATGGAGGCCCCATGAATTAACATCCAAAATGTTCTATCCTTTACAGCAGTGGTGGGATCCAAAAATTTTAGTAACAGGTTCCCATGGTGGTGGGATTCAAACTGTGGCGTAGCGCCAATGGGGCTGGGCGTGGCACGACGGGGGCATGGCTGGGCATTCTGGGGGCGGGGCATTCCTGGGTGGGGCTGTGGCAAGGACGCAGCCGCTGCGCCAGTCCTTGGGCAGGAAACGAATGCACGCAGGTGCAGGCTGCCACGCACGCCGGTGCACCTCCTGCTAGACTGCTTCAAGTTCTGCGCACTACTGCTGAGAGGAGAGCGTAACTAAGGCAAAAATCACGTGGCAAAATCACCAATTAGTAACCCCCTCTCGGCACACACAAATAATTAGTAACCTACTCTCGGGAACCTGTGAGAACCTGCTGGATCCCACCTCTGCTTAACAGCCTTACTCAGGTTTTGCAGACTGAAGGCGATGACTTCCTTTATACAATTAATCTATCTCATGTTGGGTCTTCCTCTTTTCCTGCTGCCTTCAACCTTTTTCAGATATTATCATTTTTTTCCCAGTGACTCTTATCTTCACATAATGTGACCGAAATACTATAGCCCCAGTTTTGTCATTTTAGCTTCTGGAGAAGTTCAGGCTTGATTTGACCCGTTTTTAATACACATCTTTATTCAGGAACCTGATGGATTTTGTCAAAGGTTTCTGGGATGTCCCAGGATAGAATGTTCACAAGGTCACCCTTGGTGGTGTTTTTAACTCTTTCAAAGGATTTTTTTTAAATGTTGAGACGAGATTTTCCTTCTAGAGACTCCATTCTATGTTTTTTGTTGGATTTGCCTTGGATCTGCTTTTAAAAAATCAGCTCTCAGTTGAGAGCTCATATATTCGCTCATATATTCATGCCCAGGCATTGATGTCAGAGGGAGAGGCCTGCTTAGCTGTTCCGGCCCCTTCAGAGGTGAGGGGAGTGGGGGCAGCCCAGACACCTTCTCAACAGTGGCCCCTGCACTGTGGAATGCCCTCCCACCAAAAGCCCACCAGACACCAACTCTTCTGGAGTTTCAGCCCCTGGTGAAGACCAGCCTTTTCACCTGGGTGTTTGGCAGATTCCCCATACTGCAATGAGGGATGGCCTTGAGGTGTCCTGTACATTCCACCCACCTTTGGAGAGATTGAGATGGGAGTTTTAGAACCTGGAATGGGATTTTATCATGCTGTTTATTGTAACCTGCCCTGAGACTATTGTAAAGGGCAGGGGATGATGATAATGACGACGACGACGACGACCACAACAACAACAACAACAACAACAACAACAATAATAATAATAATAATAATAATAATTATAGAACTACAAAGACTCTGGCACAAACCAGTAAAGGTGGTCCCAGTGGTGATCGGCACACTGGGTGCAGTGCCTAAAGACCTTGGACGGCACTTAAAAACAATCGGCACTGACAAAACCACCATATGTCAGCTGCAAAAGGCTCTGCATGCATTATTCGTCGATACATCACACAGTCCTAGATGCTTGGGAAGTGTCCGACATGTGATGTAATACAAAATCCAGCATATTGATCTTGTTTGCTGTGTATAACTGTTTTTGTATCAATAAAATAATAATAATAATAATAATAATAATAATAATAATAATAATAATTTAATTCTGTTTAATATCACAACTGCCTGTCCTTTAGCTGGTTGTTGGTCTTTCATTACAGTTCGAGCCTCACCCAGAGGCCTAGGATGTTGTAATGTATCAGCCTACTATTTGTGCGGATCCCAGTCTGGCTGCCTTCTGAATCTGACCTGTGCGGATGTTGTCAATTTGAAGATGTTTCAAGTGCTGCCCTAGTGTTTTCAGAATAGCGCCCAAGGTGCTGATTACCACTGGGACAACCTCAGCTGGTTTGTGCCATAGATGCTGCAGCTTGATTTTCAAATCGTGGTATTTGGTAACCTCCTCAAGTTCTTTTTCAAAGACATTGCTGGGTATTGCTGTGCTGATGATGGTCACTTTCTTGTACTTGATCACTGTGATGTCTGGTGTATTATGTGCCAACACTTTGAAAGTCCCACAAGAAAGTCCCACCTATATTTTCAGTGACTTTCTCTGGACAATGTTCCCACCAGTTTTTAAAAGTCCTAATGTTGTGATTCTTGCATAAACTCCAGTGGATCATCTTGGCCACTGAGTTATGCCTCTGTTTGTATTCAGTCTGGGAAATCTTTTTGCGGCAGTTAAGTGCATGATCTACAGCTTTGTTGGCTTCCTTACCCGGGACACCCTCTTTTTTGTAGTGCAGACTTACAACACCAAAAAAAAAATGGTGTGTAAGTCATTCCTGAAAATGGGCTTTCCCTGAAAAGAAAAGGATTTTCTCCAGAGGTGGGATCCAGCAGGTTTTCACAGTTTCCTGAGAGTAGGTTACTAATTATTTGTGTTTGCCGAGAGGGGGTTACTAATTGGTGATTTTGCCACGTGATTTTTGCCTTAGTTACGCCCTCCTCTCAGCAGTAGCGCGCAGACCTTGAAACAGTCTAGCAGGAGGTGTACCGGCGTGCGTGGCAGCCTGCGTGCATTCGTTTCCCGCCCAAGGACCGGCACAGTGGCTGCATCCTTGCCACAGCCCCGCCCAGGAATGCCACGCCCAGGAATGCCCAGCCACGCCCCCGTCGTGCCCCACCCAGTCATATTGGCGCTACGCTACAGTTTGAATCCCACCACCATGGGAACCTGTTACTAAAATTTTTGGATCCCACCACTGATTTTCTCCTCTTCCTCCTCCAGTGCCCATGCTGATGTTTGCCACTATTCCATACAAATCTTTGCCATCATTCCATATAATTCCATACAAATTTTTGTAGCTACATTTAGCACATCCTCAGAATCAGAATCTTTGAACTGGCAACCTTTCACTTTGGACTGGGCTGCCAGTTCAAAGATTCTGCTTCTGAGGATGTGCTAAATGTAGCTACAAAGAGTTATCATTAAACATCACACTATTTTCACAGTCCCTTGAGCCTGACTAAATTATCATCAGTAAATGACAATATTAATTAAACGTCTCAAATTTACTGTAGCAGAAATGTCCTGAAAATTTGCCTTGCACTGAAAGATTGCCATGTTAATTTAATTCAATATAGCATAATTTTGTGCAGGAAACATTTTATCATGTTATTTCTAAGCTCTTGATTGATGTAACCCTGACAAAGAAAACTCTAAGAGTCAAAGTTATCTGGGGACAGGATGGCAATGACTGCCCTAATTCTATTTTGATTTGGGGGCAGGGGAATTCTTATCATTATTTTCTGTAGGAAGAAATTTAGTTCCTTTTTGTGAGAGGCCATAAACCTATCCCCCGAAGTTCTGTTGGAAAGAATATTTAAGATGACATTTTAAAATGAGGCTAAGATGGTGTCACTTCCTCATCTGTTCCCTTTAAGATACTTCATTTTTAATCTCTGCAAACACAAGTCAAATATTGGTAGAATGAGAATGAGAATCCCACCCAAATCAGGAAGTTTCAAACTTCGGGATCTATTATATTTTTTATGCCAATAAAGGTCTATGTATGTGTGTGACCCATTCTGGTAAAAGAAGCTATAATATCATGAGTTATGTCCTGACTGATTTTATAGAGCAAACATGAATATGTATATATACAGGGGACAATTTGGGGCACTTAGACAGATTGTAGCCTGCAGGGTTTTGTCGTTGTAAGGCTAAAACTGAGGGGAAACATGAAGAGCTTCCTACTCATAATACTGTCCTGTAGAGTACTTCCATATGCGTTTCCCATCCCAAAGCCTGAAAAAATCACAGAGGAAGAGATGCAGCTTGCTGAGGTAAGGACTGAAGACAACAGATGAATTATCCCTCCTTCCTACTCCGTGTAATTTCTGCGTTTTTACACATGTTTTAGTTTGGGTTTTAATATTTTAAAGACATATTTCTACTATGTTTGTTTTAACTGCCAGCTGCCTCAGTGGCCTTGATAGGACAGAAAGGTGGCATGATTATATGTAAAATGCCATCAAGTCACAGTCCATTTTTTGGCAACCCCAGCAAGGGGCTTTCAAGGCAAATGAGCAGCAGAGGTGGTTTGTCAGTGGCTTCCTCAGCAAAGCCTTCCTTGCTGGTCTGCCTTCCAAGTACTGACCTTGCTTAATTTCTGAGATGTGATGAGATTGGGCTATACCATGCTGCCTTCTCTTCCTGAAGGCGGCAGGCAACACTTGAAAAAGTTAAGCTGAGTAGGAGCGTAGTGTAAGTACCCCAGTCAATAACAAGACTCAGGAATGGCTTCAAGAGCTGTGTCTGACCCATATGGCCAGGTAGCTGAGACTGAGGTCCCAGCTCCCTGGCTTCCAGCATAAACCTTACAATTACAGTCAGGTAGCCCCCACTCTTGCATTCCCCATATCAGCATTAGAAAGGACAGTTGAAGACAGTTGCAGTAGATACATTGTTTTGGGGAATGGCCTGGCCATTCCCGGAAGAGGAGAGATTAGGGGGAGCCGGTCAACTCTATTCACTACCTTGCTGCAAAACAGGAAAGCTGGGCCTCTGGCCTGGGGCAATGCTGATGCAAGACCAGCCACAGCAGGGCATGCCCAGGCATGTCTCGGGCGCTTTGGCAGGCCCAGAATGGTGGGGCCTGACTCGTAGAAACTAACAGCCCCATCCAAAGGGGTAAATCCACCAGTGGGAGTAATGCAGGTCTATGCCAGTGAATATGCTCTCACTTGTACTGGCAGAGGGGCGATCCACCAGCGGACTTCCACCGCCTCCCTGGCTGTGGGACATGGAGTTGAATGTTGCACTTCCACCAGCATCCCTGCACTCCCGCCACCAGCATAGTAGGGATGTATCTTCCTCTCCTTGCTCCATTGTAAGCATAGTAATTGGCTCTAGAAAAGGTTGTCCATGGTCATCGCTTTCCAAATTCTTAAAATCAGTGGGGATATCCTTTATGTAGTTTTATTAAGAACCAAGACAGAGAAACTGGAAATACACTTCCAAATGAGAAACTGCTAAAAAAAAGAAGAAGATTATAGAAGCAATTGAATGTATCTGTTCTTCCTTCCAGACAGACGTGGGCAGTGACTGTCCTCAAACACAAAAAACTTACTTTAGAAGGGAAGACAATGACAGCGAATGTCCTCAAACACAAAGAACTTACTTTAGAAGTGAAGACAATGACAGCAGCACTGATGAAATAAGACAAAAGCAAGAGTTCTCTGGTCTGAAAGGAGCAGACAAGCTGGATTCAAACACCTCAGCTATAATGAAGAAACCTAGTTGTGGGTTTTCTAACATAGGGGCATTTGCCGTCTTCTCTACTTCTTTAAAATGGAGCAAAGCAAACATAACATACAGGTAACCTTTCAGTACACTGTCTTGAAACTGCCAGTTGAAGAGTGCCATATTTACATTTTGCAATTGCCATTTTTGATTGTTTCCTGTTTGTGAGCCATTGTTTTATTTTCCATATTTGTTGACATGTTCTTGTTAAAATTTTGATAAGACTCTGTTTCTGAGGTTTGAAATAGTTGTGTTGAGATCCCATCTACTCATGTCATTTAATATTCATGTTTTAAAGCGTCCTGAACTACACATCAGACATGAACTCTTCCGAGGTAGATGACACCTTAAAGAAAGTTTTTTCTATGTGGAGTAATGTGAGTTGTCTGAACTTTACCCAGGTACCTAAGGATGCAGATATTGCAATGACATTTTATCTCGAAGGTAAGTAAATTCCAGGAGCACTGTGGTGCAGAGTAGTAAGCTGCAGCACTGCAATCAACCTCTGCTCACAACCTGAGTTCAATCCCAACAGAAGTCAAATTTAGGTAGCCGGCTCAAGGTTGACTCAGCCTTCCATCCTTCAGAGATCAGTTTTGCTGGAGATAAAATGTAGATGACTGGGGAAGGCAATGGCAAAACGCCCTGTATATGTAGTCTGCCTAGTAAATGTGTCAATGATGACCTGATGCTTGCACCTTTACCTAAGTGAATTACATTGAGAAACTGTAAATATCTTTTCCTGAAGTCTTGGCTATGGCGATGTCTTCATTTATTTTCCTTTGAAGGCCAAAAGACCCCCTTTATGGAAGAAGTCCTGGGTTATGCTTATGGACCAGGCAAAGGTGCTGGTGGTGACGTTTTTCTGAATGAAGCCGTCATATGGACAAATGATAATGACAAAATTCTTGCTGAAAATGGTATGTCTTTTTATTAATATATACTATGCAAATGCTAATAATACACACATAGTGGTTATTAATTCCCTTTGCAGCATCTAGAACAGGGGTAGGGAACCTGAGGCTCGAGAGCCGCATGCGGCTCTTCTGCCCTTGCACTGTGGCTCCACAAGCCGAGCCGCCGGCCCCATCCTTGCCCGCCCTGCAGGCAGCAGGGCAGGCGTACCAACTGCCCAAGGTCGGCTGGACCGCGCCGCGGGCTTCCCCTCTCGCCCGCCCCATTGGAGCGGGGCGGGCGCTTTCCCGGCAGCCGGCGAGGCCGAGCTGCCAGCTTCATCCTTGCCCGCCCTGCAGGCAGCAGGGCGGGCGCATCCATGCGCTTCTCAGAATGGTTGGAGTAAAAGGTAAAAAAACCCCCTATATATATATAGTGTTATCTTTATTTTAAATGTCAAAAATTATTTGTGGCTCCAAGTGTTTTCTTTTCCCATGGAAAATGGGTCCAAATGGCTCTTTGAGTGTTAAAGGTTCCCTACCCCTGATCTAGAAGGACTGATTTTTTGAAAATGTTGAAACTATGTTTGAAAAGCAGCGTTTGGAAGGATGGGGTAAAATAAAATTTTGAAGGGAAACTAAAGTGTCTTTAATATTTATGTTTACACCAAATCTAGAACCAGAAAATTATTCATTAATTACTAATGGTTAGATCTTATAATTTCACTTCTCTGAGTTGAATCCTATGACTCCCTTTCTCTAACCAAGGGAGACTTTGTTCCATCAAAAGAAGCATTTATCCATCAGAATGCGTGATTCTGTATTGGAGAAAGTCTTTCTTTCTTGAAAGAAGATGGGCAGGCCAATCCACATGGCGGGGTGGGGGGGCAGTGATTGGGCACATGAACAGATGGAAGGCTATGCCGGCACATTTGCCTTCTCTGCTGGTGCAAGGGGGCATCCCTGCCGGTGGTTTGTATCTGAAGACACAAGACTCACTGGACATCAGACACCAAGTCAATATTCATTTCATCATTAAATTAAAGCATCTGCAAGGTTTTTTTTTTAAAATCCTTTTCCTCCGTCCTCTTCACAGTGCAGCTCTGGCTGGGTTTTCAGTGGACTGAGACAAGGAATAGTAAAATTGTGTAATTTTTATTTGATACCAGGTTTTGGGGAAGGAAAAGCCGAGAAGTAGAAAATCAGCAGATGAATCCAAAATATTTCCTGCCATGTGAGGCCTTGTGGATGAATGAAGGCCTTTATTGGCGTTAAAATGTGAGGCCTTGTATTGTCTGACCAATAATCCCAGGGAATCACTTTGTATTGTCTGATCAAGAATCTCAAGAAATCGCCACAAGTAGTGCATTGTGTACATAAGCCTAATCGGCTTATACCTGGGCCTACCATCTGACACGACTCTCCACCCCCCCCTCTCTTTTTCCCCGGGGAGAATTTTTAAAATTGGGGTTGGCGGACGCCTCTTTTATTGTTATCGCTGTTTTAAGGGTTTTAATAATGTGTTTATTTGTATTTATATTTTGTGTGTACACCGCCCAGAGCCCTTCGGGGATGGGGGCGGTATAAAAGTTTAAGTAATAAATAAATAAATAAATAAATAAATAAATAAATACATTTATAATGCCTATTTTGGTTCTCTGGCAGAAAAAAAAATATAGTGCATGCAGATGAAGAAGGGGAAATGTAGTTGTTTTTTTAAAGTCAGATGGTTAAGGATAGGATTTCCTCTGGGGCAAGAGTGTGAAAATGGATCTATCCCAACTGGAACAATTGGAGGCTATGAGACTACTAGTGAAGTCTCAGGACCTTAATCCAATACCTTTTGGGAATGGCTGTTCAGTTCTTTGCCATAATCCCTGAAGGTTAAAGAAGGAATTCTTCCAACTTTAGGAATACACTGGTAAATCTTTTTATAGTTCACAGTGTGTACATTGAAGAAGTTGAGCGAATATAAAGATATTGAAAATGTAGGAGTTTCTGTCCTGGATGGCCCAGATCTCAAAAACGGGCTCTGGTTAATATTTGGATGGGTGACCACCAAACAAAGTCTGGGGTTGCTACACAGAGGTAAGCAATGGCAAACCACCACAGAAGTTTCTTGCCACAAAAACTCTGTAGAACCACCTTAAGTGCAACTTGATGGCACTTTCCACCACCACCAATAAGCAGGGGTGTTCTTAGCCACAGGATATCTGGGGCAGCTGCTGCTGGCCCTGAGCTTGGAACAGCCTGACCTCCCATGGCCCCAGTCCCTTATGAAGGATGAGAGAGGACAACCCCCCACCCCCCAGACTCCCAGTACTGCTTGCACTGGATGCTAGCCTCCAAAGAAGGCCTGGCGATCCTCCCAGAATGACAGCTTACTTTCATACTGCAGTGATCATATCCCCTGGAGAAAATGGAGGCTTTAGGATGCTTTATGATTTTGTACTCCACTAAGGTCCCTGTCTCTTCCCCAGGGACCATTTCCAAATTGACAGAAGTTTCCCAGCCAGGATCTGACAACCCTACCCCTCATCCCTCACTAGTGACCAGGAGAAACCTGCCATCCCTAGGCAGATAACCCCTCCAGGGCTCTGGCCACTGATTCAGCAGTAATTGCACTCACCCCTCCGCCCCCACTGACATAGGTATAGATTTTTTATGGGGTGGGTTTGGTGACTGAGGACTTTCCGGCTGTTTCACTCCATGCATTGTTTCAAGCAAGCCAGTCATGTAATGGGAGGGGTTTGAACCCGAGAACCCTCCCCCTTACCTATGTCCCTGCCCCCCCTTAAGGCTCAAAGACTTGGCTCAGCAGCAGCTGCATGCCTGTTCCCTCTTGGACACAGGCTCAGCAGTGGCCATGTGTCGTTCTAAGATTGCCTCTGCTAATATCAGTGTCATGCACAGAATGCAGCGATGTGATTTTTCACTACTAGACAACAACGGTAATTGCAGTATTCCTATTTCCTTCCAGCAACCAGCTTGCGTTTAGCTGCTGCACACGAGGTGGGCCATGCACTAGGTCTTGCGCATTCTTCTCGGAGGGGGGCTGTGATGTATGGTGACTACACACCTAAGGAATACGAATATGGAAAGTATAAATCCACAAATGTTCCTTACTTTGAATCCCTGATGCTTCACCAGGATGACATTGATGGCATCCAGTATCTTTATGGTAAGTGTAGATTGTTTACGGAAGTATTCACTCACTCACAGATTGTACACTGTGTACAATGTACAATCCCTCCCTTGCATGCCACCCCTCACTCCCCTCCCCCTCCCTCCGCTAGGGTGGTTGGGCCATGTCCAGATGCCGGGTCCCCTCCCCTTCCCTCCCTTGCATGCCACCCCTCACTCCCTCCCCTTCCCTTGCATGCCACCCCTCCCTACCCACCCCCCCTTCTTCCGCTAGGGTGGGTGGGCCATGCCCAGATGCCGGGTCCCCTCCCCTTCCCTCCCTTGCATGCCACCCCTCCCCTAGCCGGGAGGTTCTGGAAGCTAAATTTAGGCTGCTAGGAAACAGGTTGAAGTCCAGGACCTCCAAGGTGGCATTCTCAGAAATGCTACCCGTTCCACCAGCCAGCATGAGGCGAGCTAGGCAAGCGGAGATACAGGGTCTCAATGCGTGGATGAGAAGATGGTGTAAAGGCAGAGGGTTTCAGATTTGTGAGGAACTGGGGAACCTTTTGGGACAATGTAGGCCTGTACAAACGTGGGACGGGCTTCATCTTAACCAAGAGAGGAACCAGGCTGCTGGCGCTCAACATTAAAAAAGGTGGCAGAACAGCTTTTAGAAACTGATCACTGGGGAAAGCCGACCAGGGAGCTGAGGTGACTTCGATTCGGAATACAGTATCTATGGGGGATGCAGACAGAGAGGGAGGTTTTTCTAAATCAAACCACATACAAGCGAGGAACATAGCAAATGTGCATGTGACAAGGGATAAGGTGTCTACAAAAAGACTTGAGGGTAAAGCTTACATAAATCCCAGGTATTAAGGACAGAGACAGGGTATACAGGTGTCTCTATGCTAATAGTAGAAACGTGCTATATCTCGACCTAAAAAATGGGGGGGAGCTAGAGTACAGAGTTTTGAAGGAGGACTTTGATATAGTGTGGGCATTACAGAGACATGGTGGAATGAGGAGAACCAGTGGGATGCTGTTATCCCAGGCTACAGGCTCTATAGGAAGGATAGGACAGGGCGCATTGGGGGTGGAGCTGCTCTCCTTGCTACATCAAAGAGAGCATAGTATCACATAAAATAGACAATGGCAAAAGGGGGAGCTGGTTCCCCCTACTAAGAATCACTGCGGATATCAATACCAGGTGTGTGAAGGACAGTTTAATATTAGGGGATATATTATCAGTCTCCCTCCTGACCAAAGTGCACAAAGAGGATTCTGAGATGGAAAAAAAAGAAATTAGGAGAGGCCAACAAAAAACAAAATGTAGTGGTATTATGGGGTGTGGATTTTAATCTATCCCCACATAAACTGGAGAAAAAATGCATGTCTCAAGGTCATAGTAAGGAGAGCATTCCCTGGATATGCTTGCTAAATGACTGTGGCTTAGAGCAGATGGTTGTGGAACCAACCAGGGGAGAGGTGTGATCCTAGATCTAATTCTATGTGGGACCCAAGGACCTGGTGCAGGAAGTCAGTGTTGTTGAGCCGATAGGGAACAGCGACCACAATGCTGCTCAGATTCAGTATCTCAGCATGTGCAGAACAAAGTGGCAACTACCCTAATGTGAGTTACATCTCGCTTCAGAAAGGGAAATTTCTCAAAGATGAAGGGGATAGTGCGCAGGGAAACTGAAAGGGAAAATCATGAGAGTCCAAAACTGTCCAGGATGCTTTGGAGGTTATTTAAGAAAACACAGTAATAAAAGCTCAGCTGGAATGTGTCCCACAGGTTAGAAAAGGCAGCACTCCAGTCCAAAAAGAAAGCCACCATGGTTAACAAGAGAGGTTAGAGGAAATTATCAGAAAAAAAGAAAATGTCTTTTAGAAAATGGAAGTCCAGTTTGGCTGATGAAGAATATGAGAGGGAACACAAATGGTGGCAAAAGAGAAGCAAAGTTAGCTGTAAAGGGAGGCAAAAAAAGGATTATGAGGAACGCATGGCTATGAACATCAAGACCAAGCAACAAACAGTTCCTTCAAGTACATCAAAAAGCAGGAAGCCAGCAAAGGGAAGCGGAAGGCCCAAGTTAGGATGACAAAGGAACAAAGAGGGTGTAAAAGCTAAAAAGATGAGTAGGGAGATTGCAGAGAAGCTGGAATGAATTCCTCTTTGCATCTGTCTTCACTCTAAGAGGAGGTGAGGGAACATTCCCACCTTGAACTAAGAAGGGAGGTGGGAGGAACATTCCTCGCACCCTGAACCAAAGAGGAGGGAGTGAGAACATTCCTGCACCTGAACCAAAGCTTCTTAGGAGGCGGTAAGTCCAAGGAACTAAGCTGAAGATAGTGTGGTAGACAAGGGAAGAAGTTCTGGCAGCCATTGATAAACTAAATGTTACACTTCAAATCCCTGGCTCCAGATTGCATTCACACCCAAGAGTTCTTAAAGAGCTCAAGCATGAAATTGCTGATCTCTCTCACTTTAATATGCAACTTATCCCTGAAATCAGGCTCCATCCCTGAGAGACTGGAAGATGGCCAATGTCACACCAATCTTTAAGAAAGGATCCTAGGGGGGGACCCGGGAAATTACAGGCCAGTCAGTTTGACATCTGTTCCTGGTAAATTAGTAGAATCTATCATTAAAAGATAAAATTATAAAACATGCTTAGAAAAGCAAGACCTGCTGAGAAAAGAGTCAGCATGGCTTTTGCAGAGGCAAATCCTGTCTTACAAACTTACTAGAGTTCTTTTGAGAGGGTGTAAACAATAGGCATGTGGACGAGGGGGTGAACCGGTGGACATTGTCTACTTGGATTTCCAAAAGGCTTTTTTGACAAAGTTCCCTCACCAGAGACTGTTGAGAAAACTCAGCAATGAAGGGAATAAGAGAGGGGGAAGTCCTCCTATGGATTAAAAACTGGTTGAGAAACATGGAAACAAAAGAGTGGGTGTAAATGGGAAGTTCTCACAATGTGGAGAGAGATGTAAGGGAGTGGGTGTCCCCCAAGGATCCGGATTTGGGGACCAGTGCTCTTTAACCTATTCAGATATGACCTGGAAGTAGGGGTGGGTAGCGTGGTGGCCAAGTTTGCAGATGATACCAAATTATGTAGGGTGGTGAGAACCACAAAGGTGATTGCTGAAGAGCTCCTAATGGGACCTTGATAAATTAGGGTGAGTGGGCTCAGGAAATGGCAATGCAGTTCAATGTAGCAAGATGTAAGGTGATGCACATAGGGGCAAAAAATCCAAACTTCACATAGCACAGCTACAGGGTCAGTGTGCTATCAGTCACAGACCAGGAAAGGGATTTAGGCTGCCTTAGTTGATAGTTCCATGGGAATGTCAACTCAATGCATGGCAGCTGTAAAAAAGGCAATGACTTCTATGCTTGGGATAATTTAGGAAAAGGGAATTGAGAATAAAACTGCAAAGATTGTCATGCCCCCTTATATAAAGCAGTGGTGCTACCTTGCGACTCTGGAGTACTTCGTGTCCAGTTCTGGTCAGCCATGCATCTCAAAAAGGATATTGAGGAGATAGAAAAAAGTGCAGAGAGAGAAGGGCAACAAGGATGATTGAGGGACTGGAGCACCTTCCTATGAGGAGAGGCTGCAGCGTTTGGGACTCTTTAGTTTGGAGAGGAGGCTGGCTGAGGGGGGGGATATGATTGGAAGTCTACAAAATTATGCATGGGGTAGAAAAATGCTTGACAGAGAGACATTTTTCTCTCTTTCTCACAATACTAGAACCAGGGGCAAACATTAGAAAATGCTGGGGGAAGAAATTAGGACTAATAAAAGGAAACACTTCTTCACGCTAGCGTGTGATTGGTGTTTGGAATATGCTGCCACAGGAGGTGGTGATGGCCACTAACCTGGATAGCTTTAAAAGGGGCTTGGACAGATTTATGGAGGAGAAGTTGATTTATGGCTACCAATCTTGATCCTCTTTGATCTGAGATTGCAAATGCCTTAACAGACCAGGTGATCGGGAGCAACAGCCGCAGAAGGCCATTGCTTTCACATCCTGCATGTGAGCTCCCAAAGGCACCTGGTGGGCCACTGCGAGTAGCAGAGAGCTGGACTAGATGGACTTTGGTCTGATCTAGCTGGCTTGTTCTTATGTTCTTATGTTCTTATGTTCTTATGTTCCCTTGCATGCCACCCCTCCCTCCCCTCCCCCTCCCTCCGCTAGGGTGGGTGGGCCATGCCCAGATGCCGGGTCCCCTCCCCTTCCCTCCCTTGCATGCCACCCCTCACTCCCTCCCCTTCCCTTGCATGCCACCCCTCCCTCCCCTCCCCATAAACTATATGTCCATATCAACCTCCCCTCCCCATAAACCTATATGTCCATATCAACCTCCCCTCCCCATAAACCTATATGTCCATATCAACCATATCAACCATAACATCATGGTTATGCCGGGATTGTGGTGGCTCCACTTGGAAAACCGGAGTGCGGAGACCCACCCCTCCCTTCCCTTCCTCTTCCTCCACTAGGGTGGGTGGGCCATGTCCAGATGCCGGGCTCCCTCCCCTCCCCTTCCCTCCCTTGCATGCCATCCCTCACTCCCTCCCCTCCCTTGCATGCCACCCCTCCCTTCCCTTCCTCTCCCTCCACTAGGGTGGGTGGGCCATGTCCAGATGCCGGGCTCCCTCTCCTCCCCTCCCTTGCATGCCATCCCTCACTCACTCCCCTCCCTTGAATGCCACCCCTCCCTTCCCTTCCGCTTTTTGTCAAAGGTAGTTATTAGGTTTTTGTCAAAGGTAGTTATTAGGTTTGGCAAGTCACCAGTTTGTGCGGACAATATGTGTACACAGACTAACATCTGAAACTGCCTTATATTCAGTGATATTTCTGGGGCGGGTGGGGGAACAGAGGGGGCAGACAACCCAGGACCAGGAACCACTTTGAAGACTCACATGGGGGGCACATTGGGCTGGTCCCCCTTGCCCTCCTTCCCAGGAGGTTACTGTGCCGCTTCTTACCGTCTTGCTGACACTTCCTGCCACCCTAACTGCTTCCCGCCACTTCTGTTGCTAATAACGTCCACAAATTTCTGCCACACTCCACAGTGCCTCATTCAAGCTCTTCAACCATACACCCTGTCCCTCTTTTTTCTCGTAAATACTTCTTGTAAATACTCTCTACAAACCCAGTCATCTTCTACCCCAAGGATTTGGGAGGAATTAGAAGAATTTTGTCAAAGGTAGTTATTAGGTTTGGCAAAAGCAAAACACAACAAGCTGGGAAGTGAATCCTTACAAACCCCCAAGGGTACAATTACCATCCAGTCATTACCGAGCCTTGTGTAGCTAATTTTGTGCCTCAGGCAAAAATTGAAAATCATGCCCCCACACTTTCATAGTAATTATTTTGGAAGAAAGGTTACTCTCTATTTGGTGGAAAGGTTGCTCTCTACTGCAGTACTTCGGCCTTTATTGGCTGCAGGTACCAGAGTAATTTGCTTTTGAAGCTCAACTTGCAAGTGTCCTACCTTGCAGGGATGACTTCTTGTTGAAGACCTGGGAGGGCTGGAAACCCTCTTCCTTGATCTCTGCCTGGAAGGTTAGCAGAGGGAACCGGTAATGGCTCATTACACTGGGGTTGTAAGGATTCACTTCCCAGCTTGTTGTGTTTTGCTTTTGCCTAATCTGATCACTACCTTTGACAAAATTCTTCTCATTCCTCCCAAACCATTTGCTTCCGTGGAAACAAATGATGAGCGTGAGTCAGCTGCCACTTGTTTCCAAGGCTTTCTCCTGTGCAATCCTTCATTACAGCAGCAATACAACCTTCTTTTTTTCATATGCACATGACTGTTGCTGCGGATAATAATAATGATATCTATGTGATATTTACTTGTTTAGACAAATAGATTATGGTTACTAATCTTTATTAAAGGAATAGAGAGTAATACAGTTTCACTATTTATCAGTGTGAAATTATTTTATGCATTTAATCAGTGGTGGGATCCAAAAATTTTAGTATCAGGTTCCCATGGTGGTGGGATTCAAACTGTGGTGTAGCGCCAATGGGACTGGGCGGGGCACGATGGGGGCATGGCCAGGCATTTTTGGGCGGGGCTGTGGCAAGGACACAGCCGCTGCGCCGGTCCTTGGGCAGGAAACGAACGCACGCAGGCGCAGGCTGCCACGCATGCCTGTGCACCTCCTGCTAGACTGGCTCAAGTTCTGCGCGCTACTGCTGAGAGGAGGGGCGTAACTAAGGCAAAAATCACGTGGCAAAATCACCAATTAGTAACCCCCTCTCGGCAAACACAAATAATTCGTAACCTACTCTCAGAAACCTGTGAAAACCTGCTGGATCCCACCTCTGCATTTAATAATGTAAACCAGAGTAATGTTGCCGCAACTCAGAATGTAAAGGTTTGCAATTTCTCTGATATGTATCTTTCCCAATCCTGACTGTTCTCTTCTGTTGCCTTTTTTCAAGGACCGTGCCCACGCCCAGTTCAGTAACTGAACAATCATACTTTGATGGTTGGTGCTGTTTCCAAAACGCCATTGTAATAAATCCAACCAGGAGGTGACTTTTATTAGGGATTATTTTTTTCCCAACACTGATTATCTTGTTGCCCTAAAAAATGTTTTTATGTGGTTTCTTTGCCTGTATTCTACAATCCCAGCCCAATTACACCATTTTGTCAAAGTGGAAAGCTTTGCAGTTTGATCCAAAGGTTATCAGAGATTGTAATCCATTTCTTGATTGCCTGAAAAGAATTTTTAATCATATTTGTAATCCACCTGGAGTCTCTGTGAGACTTGTAAAGTTTTAATTAATGCTTTTGTACCTGTCATTTAATCATTCCTGTTAGCATTTGACAGTCTTCCTGTTATTTGTGATACCTCAGTGTTATTGATTGTACCAACTGATGTATAATTGATTATTAAATCCTTTGAAAAGTGGCAAGTATGCGTGTTTTCTCAGCGTCAGCAGCTACTTTTAAGGAATAATTTCCTAACAAAACACTAACTCGGTTAATATTGCTTGATCATTCTGATCATCAGCAAAACAAAGGAAAAATCAAAATGTGGGAGTACAGGCAAAATCTTCTTTCTCTACAGGCTACCTGACGATATACTAAATTAATTTCAAAAAGATAGTGATGTCAAAATCCACTTTATCAAAGCCATGTAAGAAAATGTAGCCATTGTAAAATAATCAACTGGCAAAATGAGGTAGAAAAATGTGCAAATATCAAAAAACGAATGTATAAGATAAAATACCTCAAGCCAGCTGCAAGATTTTCCTCCATATTAAACATTTCCACACAGTTAAATGACACTTTCCTCTTCCTGTAGCCTAAAGCTTCTGTCATGTAATTGACAAACATAGACTTAACATTTGCCACTCATCATTTTTATTACATTTACTTAAGTACTTCTATTTCCCTCTGTCTGCACTGGAACAAACAGTAGATTTCACTGAAAAAATATACTTACCATTTCAACCAACAACAACCTTAAAACACTGAATCAGCTTCACGCTTGTCCTGGATACCCTGCCAGCTCCCTCAGGAAAATGTTTTTCCTGTATGTTTTTCAAGATCTATTTTAAAGAGTTGAAAGTCACATCCCAGAAGGGAATTTTTATAGATGAAGAAGAAGGATTTGGATTCATACCCTACTTTTTTCTACTGTAAGGAGTCCCAGTGCAGCATACAAACTCTCTTCCTCTCCCTATAACAGACCCTGTGAGGGAGGTGGGACTGAGAGAGTTAGGAGAGAACTGTGACTAGCCCAAGGTCATCCAGCAGGCTTCATATGTAGGAGTGGGAATTGATTATATTCACCAGATTAGAGACTGCCACTCTCATGGAAGAGTGGGAAATCAAACACCTGCTCTTAACCACTATACCATACTGGCTCTCTTACACCATCAATTCATTTTACATCTCCAATTCAACCACAACAGATAAATCTTGTTCCCAAAGTCCCCTACACTTCTAGAGCCTATGCAGCCATAGGTAGACTCCATCTTGACTCCATCTAGAGGGAGACTCCATCTTGACTCAAACCACAGTCATAGGTAGACTCCATCTTGACTCCATCTAGGGGGAGACTCCATCTTGACTCAAACCACAGAATCATGGTCATGCAGTTAGAGCTGTGGTGGAATCTCTGGTTTGGAGTTACTTTGTTAAGAAGAATGACCTGGATGATAAAGGGAAAATAAGTAGGAGCTGCAAACTGAATGAACCTTTAAAAGGGTTGCAGTCTAAATTGTAGCTTTCATAAGTATGCCCAAATCCATCTCTGATGGGAAGGGATAGAATGGGTTGTCACTTGGTCCTACTGAAGCTGTGGCTACTCTTTGGATTAACAGGAATCAGTCTGGATATTGTCCCAATATCTGTATGGCGTTAGATGCAGTGAATCAGGGCACCTTTACCTTCTGGCACATTCTACACTCATGCAAGATTTCATCATTCTTAATGTTTGTTTAGTTTCCTCATTTTTGCTCTGTGACACGAAAGTGAAATGTGGCCACAGTTTTGTAGGAACTGAGAGATGAACCAGCTTTGGACTTTCTGTCAGCTCGTGATATGGTAGCTAATTGCCCAGATGTCTTTTCAGTTTTCCTTAACCTAATCTTAAAAGGTAAAAGAGAGCTAGAGCAGGACTGGATTTGGAAGTTTATCTGCACTAATAATCCATCGCTTCTCCTTAAGCCTATTGTTTACTTTCACTGGAAGAATAAACACCATCTTTTATTCTAGCCTTGTTGTAAAACCTCTTGGTTTGTTTTATATGTCAGGCTGACTTAATGAACATTTACAGAGTTAGGGCTGTTGCGGAAACTCACTTTTATAGTTGCTTTGATCATGACACTGTCTTTGGTGAAGTGCATACAGCTTTGAGGAGTTTTCAAGTGGAGGAGCTATAAACATCACAGAAAATTTGGGAATTGTTACAATTCAAATGCCATTCCAGCTGGAAGAAATGTGGGAAATTTCACCCAAACTAGCTTTTTTATGTTAGAGGAGCCAGCACACTAAAACATCCATGTATTTCAGCAAGTACTGATTTTTTTTTTAAAAAAATCAACCAGTATGTATAGTGGTTAAAGTGTTGGAGTGGACCCAGGATCAAATCTCTGCCTTGTTATGAAGTTTGTGGGTGAATCGGAGCCAGTCACTCCCTCTCAACCTAATCTACCCCACATGGTTGTTATGAGGATATAATGGAATGAAGAAATCAGATGTTGTCAGCTGCTTTGAATCTCCATATGACAGATAAATGGGGTATAAAGATCAAAATGGATGGATGGATGGATGGATGGATGGATGGATGGATGGATGGATGGATGGATGGATGGATGGATGGATAAGTGACACCACAAAGTACATGAGAGATCAGAACAGGTGAACTGAATGTTTGAATGGCATCTGAGGTCCTGTGACTCCATTTTTGACCACTGCCTGCAATTTGGAGAACCTTATAATAGGAAATAAATGAAGACCACCATATATGTAAACAGAAATAATGTTATTATTTAAAAATAATAAATTAGCAATTAAATAATTCTGCTATTTACATGATTTATAATAAAATATTATACTATATATATCAATTGCCTGTCATCAAGGTCCATTAATGATTGCAGGCGTTTTGCAGGTCATGAATTTGCATGACGCAAGTGATGTCAATAAGAACAAAGAGGACCGAAATATATTGTTTAGAAAGCAGAGACTTCAGGGTTGGCTCTTCCCATGTCACTGGCAGCCAAACCAGGAGTTGTTCCTCTTTATGCCAATTAGCCTTCTGTGCTTGCTGTCAAATTCATATTGATTTGAGCCACTGAATAAATAGATGCGTCCTGAAAGAATAATGAGAAAGATAAAAAGCGTGAACATTGGAGGTCTAATAAAGTATCAAGTCTTAGTTTGAAGGTTCCATCTTTCTATCCTGCTTCCTTTTTACTTTTCACACTTTCCATAGTGCAATCTTTAAAACAACATATCTATCCCAAACTAACCTGGCCAATCATCACAGAGTGATATATTGAAACGCATTGAACACGTGTGGGTGGGACAGTTTAGGATGCATGACTAAGATATGTAAACAATGCAGCTGAATTAATAGTAGCTTTTAAATATCCACATGATTTCTAATGAATTGCTGATTGGTATGTTCCAGTGATATATATCCTTTCATTGCCCAGTGCCTCAATAAACAGAATTGTGGCTGACAGGTCTGTTGAGGGATTTGTTCTCCATTACTGATATTCATTAATTATTTTTGTGTAATTATTTAATTATTAAAATTATATCCCCCCATTCTTTTTATGATTCCTCCTGCCATTCTTATAAGAGGTTCAGATAAAATTGCATCATTTTACTTTCCATTCTCCCTCAGTGAATTCACCTAATCCTCTCCCTTTGTGTCAATTCCTTTTGCTGGGTTAGGATAATCAGATCACAGGAATGGCACGCACCCTGCAACAAACCCAACAACTGTCTACCATACAGTAGGCCAGGCCACCTTTAACAGAGGGAAGTGCTCTTTACTCAAGAGAACATATTTGAGGAATTTGTGTTTCCCTGAGTCTGTGGAGCCTGCTGGGAAAAAGTGCAGATTGCTTCAAACCTAGGCTGGGTGTGAGTGTATGTGCGTGTGTATGTGGATAGGCGTTTATGGGGGAAGGGATGAAAAAGAAAGGGAAGTGGTAGCCCATGGCATTTCAGATCAAGAAGCTGTGCCACAGCCACTTCCTTGCTCCAATGCCACTGATAACTTTGCATTGATACTGGGATGAATTGGGATGTTGTCACCAGAGCATGGGAGCAACAGCCCACAGGAATGGGGAAAAAGTTTGCCAGATTAGTCTAGAACTCCATCTCACTGGATTCACGTGCATGGATGGAAGTGACTCTCACTTCATAGGCTGGATTTGAGGAGCAGTTTTAATTCCTTCCAGATCTTGACACAGGTTAGCCAGGCTGCAATTCTAATCTGCACAACCAGGTTTGATTGCACACTTCTCCACGTAAGCAGAGGTGTCTAATCTGGAGGACTGATTTGATTCCTCGCTTTTCCACATGAGCTGTGGACTCTAACCTGGTGGACTGGATTTGTTTACCCGCTCCTACACATGAAGCCTGCTCTGTGACCTTGATTAGTGACTGTTCTCTCAGAATTGTCTCAGCCCCATTTAGCTCATAAGTTGTCTATTGTGGGAAGGAGAAGGGAAGGTGATTGTAAGCCACTTTGATACTCCTTGCAGATGAGAAAAGTAGTGTATAAATCCAAATTCTTCTTCTTCAGAGTAAACCCTGGTTAGTATATGGAAGGCAGACCACCAAAGAAATCTTGGGTTTTTATGTAGATGCAGGCAATGGCAAAATGGTGTTGGTCTCTTGCCCTGAAAACCTCATGAGGGGTCACTATGGGTTGATAGTGACTTGATGGCACTTTATCATTACTATTAGATCCTGACACAGATCTTAGCTAAGGAATCAGTCTTAAGAATCACCCCACAATAATAGTGCCAAATACTTAATCTTTCAGCCATTACAACTCAACAGCCATCATTACTAAAGGTCTTTCGGAATACTCTGAGGATCATCTTTTGCTTACCGTTATGTTGTAAAGCAGCATCCACCGTAGAACTAAATCCAGGGAAGTGTGAGGAGATGTCTCTTGGATAGCCGTCCTCCATAGCATTCTGTGTTTCATTATAACTAAAGAGGGAAAGGAGTTGAAAATCAATGGTGCTTTTCCTGGCATGCTCTTTGAAAGACCAACCAGAAAGAGACATATTTAAAGCCTTTTGATTTTAATATGTTTATGAAGGTGGGTGCACCATCAAACCAGGAACCTTTGGCATGTAAAATAAAACCAAGGAGGTTTCAAAGGCTCATTCTGCACATGCAGAATAATGCACTTTCAAACTGCTGTCAGTGCTCTTTGAAGCTGTGCGGAATAGCAAAATCCACTTGCAAACAGTTGTGAAATTGGTTCGAAAACGCATTATTTTGCATGTGCGGAAGGGGCCAGAGAGAGTGTCTTCAGTCTCCACCATTTTATTTTAGGTATATAGAAGGCCCACCGCTCTCAGCAGGAGTCATCTATCCTATTATAAAAGATGTCAGGCTTTGCTAATTGAACATCTGGGTGACATTTTGCACCCTGAGATTGTGTACATACACAGTGCTTTTCTATGTTCTGTTCTGTTCTTTCCTTATTTGAAAAAAACAAAATCATAATTACTTCCTGCTGTATGTGCAGGGGAAACAGTTTCATTGTCATTTGCACCCCAATCCAGGTTACGTCAATTCTCAAATAAATCCTGGGAAGTTCAGTTTGCTTTACTCTCAAGGAAGTTTGCATCGGACTGCACTGTTAGATCAACAGCCAAAGTTCTGAACAGTCAAATTTTGGTTTGTGCCATCTCTTCAGTTCTTGAAGAATGGACAGTGGTATAAACAAGATGTGGGAGAAGACTTCATGCTTGGAATCTAGATGCAATGACAATTAGATCTGAGGACTGCAAACACAGCCTTGATGTGGTGATTTAGACAAGGACTTTTGTCCCTACTAGGCGATCAATTATTTCAGGTGCAACAGTTTAAAAACAGGTATAAAAGAATTCTCAGGATTATCCAGGCAAATAATTTGCAGTTACCTCCAGTATTCATCTCCTGAAAAGAATAATGTTCTCTTTGTCTCTTTGTCAAAAAGAGCTGCATCGATTTTTCTTACACTTCGGGGGAAGCCTAAGGTGTGGATGTTCTTTGGATAACCTGGCTGTATAATATTTGCTTGGGTAGCCCAATACTTCTGTCCTGAAGAAAATGAAAAAGAAAGGGTTTTTAAAAAGGTCTTGCATGGAAAGAATATTAATAGCCAGGTGCTATCTTAAGTATGGTCACATTGGTCTCTAGTCACTGATCGGCATGAGGAGAGAACACTGAATGGTTTCTGTTGTTGTTCCTGCTGGAGAGGAATGTGTTGAAGATGCCTCTGTCTTAGACTAGACAAAGTGGTGAGAAATGATATACTAAAACCTCTGGAAAAGTTGCCACAGGAAAAAAAAGATGATTAAGGAGCAGAGGCGTACCAGGGGTAAATGGCGCCCGGAGACAAATTGTCTCCATGACGCCCCCCAGGCTCTGCCCCTGCCCTGCCCACCTCGGCGGGGTTGAGGGGGCTTGGAAGCAGCAGGAAGTCCTGCTGTCTCGTCATTTTTGTGTGCCTCGGACGGGGTCGAAGCACGCGAAAATGACGTGTCAGCAGGACTTCCTGGTCACGTGGGGGGTCAATTTTGCGCCCCTTATGTGACCACGAGAGAGTGGATACTGGGGACAAGGGGTACCCCTTGTCCCTAGGCAGATACGCCACTGTTAAGGAGTTGCTGTTTTCTGATTGATGTGCATACCAATGGAAGGTCTTATAAATCGACCTCCTTGATTATAAAACTGGAATAAAACTGGAAGGAACATCTGTGACCTATTTTACCTTGTGTTCTGTACCTGACTAACAAGGTGCAAAAAATGAAAGTTTCATTTTCATTAAAAAAAATTTTTGTCGTAGTATATGACACATGTATTGAATTATATTTCATAATATTACATGTGGTTATTGGTTCCATTAGGAAATATTTCTTCCTGGGCTACTCACTGTGGTTCTGGTTGCTTCAGAGTGCAAGTGGTAGAGTCCAACTCAAGAAGTTTCTTCACACACACAAACATGCACACCATTCAGGAAGAAAACCAGCATAACAAGAGAAAATTTTTTCCCGTTTGCTACATGGGTTTTCAATTTGCTGAGAGTTTTTTTTAGCATAAGGGGCCATTCCAAAATATGATCCTCCACCTACAGCCCGAAGTGATACATTCCATTCTATCACATCTGCTCTCCTCATGTGGACCAGGCATTGGAATATTTACCTTTAAAAAGAAATAAGACGTCTTTATCTTCCAGTTCATATGCAGCCTCGATGCCACCTTTCAAATTTGGCCAGAAGTCAGAAGTAGGACCTTTTTCAATGTTCCCTTTTTGAGGATTTATCCGCCACATGAAGCTGAGAAGAAACAAATACAACAGGAATATTTACCTCAAGGCTCACGGGCTTGATATGTTCTAAACTTGACCTGAGGACTGATTTAGCAGTTAACCAAAGAGTTCCAGGATACAGATGAAAGTAGCTACAAATAAGAGCTAGTAGTTACTTTTGCACTCAATTGCCAAAATGTCAGATTGACTAAATGTTCAACATGTTGTGAATAATTTCTTATGAGCTTACTTTATTTGTGCATAAAGGTAACACATTTAGTTCTCGATTTTTATCCTGATATTTTCTTGGTTTGTTTTATCAAAAAGCACCATGAGTTGGGTGTGCAATCTAGTGCAGAAGGCCAGCACTGTGACAAATGGAGCGCTTAACCCTTTCTTCCTCCAACTGTTGTTTGCTGCTCAGTATTGCTCTCCTCCAGGCTTAATTTCACGTCTGTCAAGTGAAAAGCAGCATAGCAGTGGGCTATTTTGAGCAGGAAAAAAGAGCGAGGGAAGGCAGTTCATTCCTCCCCTTTGGTCTTCCACTTAAGACTGCAACCACAGCAACTGTTTGGGGTTTAAAAATAACTCTGGCCAAATCATGCATGCCTATTGAGGTCGACTTTGCTTAGGAGTACTCTGTAATTGTCTCATAAAGGTTTCATTTACCTGTCTTTAAAGAAGAGAGTCTCTCCTCGGAGAGTGGCAACAGCATCAAAAGAGAGGTGAGGGTCACACTGGTTCAGTGATGGTTCTTCTGATGGAGAGTTTGTGGTAAACTGGGAGGGTTCTAGCTGGTCATCATCATAATTAACATTAACATCATTAACATTTTCAGGTTGTCCTTGAAAAAAGAATTGAAAAGAACATGCCAGGTTCAGTAAGAAACAGACCAACTGCAAGCAGCTACATTCTGAAACAGTACAACTAAAGATTAAACTTAGTAGAGCTGTCAAATCACCTCAGGTAACGATCTGATAACAAGGTGGATCCTATCTCCATCCTATCACAAAGCCATCCCTCAATCTAAGGAGGCTGGTTGAATCCACCTCATCATATTAATAAATATCTGAGCTGGCTTAAGAGCCCAGCAAACTGTCCATGTGAAGAATTCCTAACAGTCAGAATGAGGCATCAACCCCAGTGACTCAATGGATTTATATTCACAGAGAAAGAAGTCCTGTTGACTTTGTAGAAATATGCATAGAATTGCACCCTTGATTCTTCTGTACTCAATAGGTTAGAATTCATGTTGAAGAAGATCTCCCCTAGTGATTCTTCTCAGGATGATGGAGAAGTCTTAGAGGATATCTTCGTCTAATGGTCCCTGGTGGCTCTCAGCAGCCCTATTTGTTACATATGAATGAGTCATCACACGTTTAATACCACAGACCAAATATTCATATCTCCTCAAATCCTGTCAATCATGATGCTTTGAAATTTCAGCAGTCTACATTTTTGCAGAAAATTTCTTTGTTCTCACCATAAAGATACTGGATGCGCTTAATGTCATCCTCATGAAGTCTGAAGGTTTGGGGGTTTGAAGGCACATATACTGGATACATGAGAGTCCCAAAAGTATTGGAATGGTCAAGACCCAGGACATGTCCAAATTCATGAGCAGCAACAAGAAAAAGATTTGTTCCTAAAAGGAAATAGAATGAGCATTAGCCTGATAACTCTATTTGATAGCGAAAAATCATATGTCTGGTACAAAATATTCCCATCATTTATACTTTGTGGAATGTATTGGCTCCTCTACTTTGTAATGCTATGCACATTGGATTAAAATTTCCATTTTTTTTCTAAAAATGTGGGATTTGTACTTGAATATACCTATTGAATTCAGACATTAATCCCCATGTAGAGCCTCACAACAGGAGCAAGAATAATGTCAAAGATAGAGGGTTAGGTGAACTAATACTGGCCATATAGTACAAGGAAATGTATTGCAGACATAATATTTATCCTTCTCTAACAAACTTAGATGAACTATAGAGAGGTCTCTGAGTATGGTGAACTGGTCACAGGTTTTGACCCTGTGACTTATGTTTCCCAAAATGGTGGGTTAAAATCTCAGGACCATCAGCTTTCACCCACACTTATCGGGAGGGTTTCTGACTGGATTGAGAACTTGCTGTAGGTTTAGGAGTGGTGCTTGAAGAGGGCAATGTTTGGGGTGGGACAGAGCTCAGTGGGCATGTGATGCCATAGAGCCCACCCTGCCAAAGCTGCCATTTCTCCCAGGGGAACAGATACGAATTTTTAAAAATAATATTTTGAGAAAAAGGGAGCAACCACTTAATAGCGACGTATCCAGTGCAATGCATGAAAATGAAAACCATCACAGTACCTTTCAAATCCTTTGTCCAATATTCATCCTCATCAAAATGGGCATCCCCACCATAAGTAGGATAAAAAGCATGAGCCAATTCGTTCCCATACCCGTCAAAGGAACGATCAAAGCGATTGCTTCTGTGGTCTTAAAATGTCAAAGGAAAAAAGAATATTTATCAACCCCCTTGAACAGAAAACCAGGAAATCTATCTGGGATTATTTTCATGTAATTTACTTACATCCTGCAACAAAAGAGATCAATATATCTTCAGTTCCTGTGGATATTCTGGTGAAGGTCAAGGGGGTCACGTCACTCCACACTTTCCAAGCTCTCTCAATAGCATCCACTACGTCAGCATGATCCATGTCAGGTGTAAAGTTCTGAATCCTTTAAAATACACAGTAGTAAAAGAAATGAATGCTTGAAGTAAAAAAAAAAGTACCATAGCTTCAAACAGATCTGGAACAGGTTCCATTTCCCAATGCAGCACCTACAAGTGACTTTTTTTTAAGCAGCTGTGCTGTGTTGGACCGTAGTGTGCTTCATTGGGGAAGATCTGGATTCATATCTCTACTCAGCTATGAAGCTGATGAGACAGTAACCAATGTTGACCTTGACAGACAAAAGAACTTACTCAGAATAAAGTAGCCATATTATTATGTGTATTTCTTTATGTATTTCAGTACACCTCTATGCCACCTTTCCCCTCATGTGCTAAGGGCATCTTTTGATATGTCTGGATCAAAATGAAAACTTTGTTGAAAGAGGAATCTATCAAGCTAAATTGTGCTATTCATGGTTGGTTTGGGGGACTACTGTTTTCAGGTGCCTTTTTGTGAAAAGTAACAGAAACAAAATTCATATTTTAACACTGCGAAGGCAGATATCAGATGTTGCTATTTTACAGGTTTCATAGAATGTAGTTTTTCTAGTCTTCAGAGTACTCTCTTGCTGACATGAGGTCCTCTTTTAGTTTACATGCTTTAAGGGCACAACAAACGGCAGCCACTATTACAAAAAAATGAAGAGAACTCTAGTTCTATTCAAAGTGCTCCCTCGCCTTTTTCATGTGGTGTGTTATCTAGATGCTACACTTCAAGCCCAGCCTGTGACTGGAGCCTAAAACACACAGTTCCTTCTTCCCTAGATTCCTATCAGAGAAGAAGCTTGATCATAGACAAAAAGCTTTTCAAACCATGTCCACTATAATAGTTCTCACAAAGTAGCCTCAGGATACTGGGTAAAACTGACTTGAAACAGTTGACGTATGCAGTTTGCTGCTTACAAGTATGTTCCGTGGAAGTGGCTAGCTCCTAGGAGTTCAGCAGTCCTTGCTTTTCTGACACTTTATGAAATGTGGTCCCTTTCTCCACCATTTCCTTGGACTGAAATATGGAAGACTTAGTATGTCTCCCACAAGGCCCACCCATCCCATGTTGTATGCATAGTGACAAAATGGGAAAACCCAGCTTTTGGACTTCCCCTTCTGGCATTGAGTTAGCTAGGGAAAAAAACTTTCTTGCCTCCCAGACACTGGCAGTGAACTATGGATTCCCTTCTATTTCCCTTGATGCAGCCCTCATTTTCTTTATCTTTTACTTAATTTGATATGATTTTGCTCCTCAAAGGGCATTTTCCCACCTACCTCATCTCCGCTTTGCTGCGCGCTTCTCTCAGCGCACATCCTTCCAGGCGCGTGCCCCGGCTTCCCCACTTCCCCACGACCCCCCGGCTTCCTCTCATCAAAAGGTGCCGTTGCAAAGAGCGCCTGGAAAGACATGCACTGAGGGGGCGCGACAGCAGCAGCGTCGGGGCGGCTGCGTTGTCGCCGCCCCTGTAGTGGGGAGGCGCAGATGACCCTGCGCTACTTGCGCGCAGCAAAAGGTAAGTGGGAAAACGCCCAAAGTCTACTTTTGCTATTGCATGTTTTATGCTGTTGGTCCATGACTAACAACCATCTAACTAATTGGCTTCTCAAATGAGGCACTCAGTACTGTGATAACAGCCATTTTCAGGTGTCATTTCAAATTCAGTAAGGAATTTGAAGTCTTACCTATATGTCAAGTGATTCCGTGGCCATTTGTTAAGTGTACGAGTGGTGCGAAATTCTCCTATATCAGGCATCCCACATCGAGGTTTCTTCATTTCATCCAGCGTATTTGAATCCAGTTGGCCTGTCACTTTTAGCCCGAAGAATTCCTGCATTTGTCGGATTTTATCAGCCATTTTATTATTGTTTATGCTTCTTACGACTCGGGTTCCTTCTGGATCAGGGTAGTAGTTGTGGAGATAGTTCTGTTAGGAAAAAAAGATACGTTAGTTTCCTTTGATCGTGAAGTTTATGTATAGTTTACACACTGGAAACTGGATTTCAGTCATTCTCCTCAGTACAGCTCCAACACTATTCCACACATTTTAAAGATACAGAAGGAAGTTAACAGTGACTTAAACAAGGCCAACCAGTGTTAGTTGCAGTAGGTAGAACATAAATTTCCCCCAGCTCCTGTATATACCTAGAAACACACTGGCTCTCTGTTCTTAGTCATAGCTTTTCCTCTGCTTAAAGCTTCAGCAGTTTTTAGTCTATACCTCAGCAAGTTGTTCGTCTCCTTTTGTGATCTGGTCAGTTTTCGGGATGATCGGCAAAGCGCAGGAAAGTGCTCCGCAGAGCACAATTCTGAGCAGGAAGCTCTGCATTTTCATATTTGGTTCTGAAAACAGTCCTGGGAGTACCAAAACTTGTTAGCTTCTGCCAGTGAATCTGTCCATGTCCTCAGAAGTGTTCCTATATATACTTCATGTTTGTTGTACACAATCAACAGGGTTATGAGTCACAGCATTAGGACATCCTCCATAACAGACACAGAAATATGCTTCTTCTAAGTAAAATCTGTGACACATAACCCAGGAAGGAAAGTTCAAAAAATCCATAATTAGGCAATCAATAATAAAATGAGGGGTATTCTAGTCATACTACTATGTTGTTGGTATTTTTTAAAATGTAGATTCTACAGCAGCACTACTGAGGCACCCTTTAAAAATGTCAGAGTTTGGCTGTTCATGACCACTTGGTTGAATGAATAGTTCAAGAAAGAATGAAGAAAATGTCAATCTTATAATATCAAACACTTCACTTCCAGGAATATTTTGATGTAGTTTCACAAAGAGGATTCCAATGATTCCCAAAAATAATAGTGGGAATGACCCCTATAGTAAAATAAGATGAGGTGTATCAAATTCCCAACTCAGGGTGTTCAATAGAATGTTGATCATTTGTTTTGTTTTATTTTTAATTTGACTGGTTTGCATCAATGTATGGATTTGAAAATTGAAAACAGCAAACAATAACCACTGGTTGGCTTGATTCCACATAGTTTACACTACTCACCCAGACTTGGCTGCTTGCTCCTGCTCAACAGCAGCCACTTCACAAAAGCCAGGGTGGTGTAGTGGTTAGAGTTTCAGACTAGGATCAAGGAGACTTAGGCCGTTTCTGCATGGCAGTAGAAATGGCTGTCCACCAGCATAATTAATGCCGGTGGACACAGGAAACAGTTCACACGGTCTCGTGTAAGCATTGCCGAGGCTGCTGCGACCTGCAGAGTGCGGGTTGTCCCATTCACCTACCTCTCCTCCCTGCGCAGCTCTGGATAGCTGGAGGGACACTCCCACGCTGCCCTCCGTCCAGTGTTGGGATTCAGCAGGTTCACACCACTTTGGCAGAACCGGTTGTTAAAATGGTGCTTGTAAACAACCAGTTGTTAAATTACTTGAATCCCACCACTGGAACCAATTGTTAAATTATTTGAATCACACCACTGCCTCTGACCTCCACTGGCAGGTGGGGGAAATGGGGGAAGGTGGCTGAAACCGGGCCTGTGTGAGCCACGCTATCTAGGCAAGCCAAGGGAGACCAGAGGGCAAGGCAGCAGATGACCACAGGCTGGAGCAACACCTCAGCCTGATGGGCCAGGCTTTGGCATCCTGAGGCAGCAGGGAGGAGGGGCCAAAGGGGTGTCTTTAGACAGGCGGGCCCAGGTGGGAATGGCATGAGTGGGAGCCAATAGGGCCAATGAAGGGTGAATTTGGTCCCACTCCCAAAGTCCTAATTTAGGGAAGTGGGGTAAAGGGTGCAGAGCCATGGTATAAGAAGAAGGAAGGGCCAGAAGACTGAGAGGGAAGATACTGAAACCCAATTCCTAGAGCTGGGAAACTTGGTGTATCAGGATGGAGAGACAGAATATGAGTCTTCATAGCTTGCTTCTGTGGCCAGTAGCCAACCAGAACTGACCCAGCAGAGGCCCTGGCACCAGTGGGTGCCACACTTACCTTGTGAACAATATGAGCTTTAGAATAAATCTGGGTATTTTCCAGTGATCCTTGTTGCAATTCCTCTTGTACAAAGAAGTTGTTCCTTTCATTAATCAAAACCTTCAAACATCACCCTAATTTTTCCCATTCTTCTCCTCATCTACCAGCTACCACTCCTTCAAACTCCTTAAAATGTTAATGACATTTTGATTTTTGAATGCAATTATAAATGATAATGGATCTTTCGCTCATCTCCAAATTATAATGGATCTTCCACTCACCTCCATTGGTTTCTCTACCTATACTGCTGCAATGGAAGATGCAAATTTTTAAAAACAAAGAGATTAAAACTGGAAAATTCCTGGAAATTTGGGTAGGAGATCAGGGACCTCAGCAGGGTATTATGCCACAGCATACCACACCACACACCTTTATTGGGATAAAAACAGATAGCATAATACATAGTGTAAATTTGGGATTTAATAAACAAAGAATAACCCATTTTTACAGAAACAAATTTTTAAAATGTAACAATTTATCTCCCATTCTTAGCATGACACCACTTTATGTCTTCTTGCAGAAAATTGGCTACCCTCTCGCTTAATTTAGAATTGGAATTATTCAAAAGAAATATCAACTTTACAGAATTTTGGAGTTATGTCCTATGTACAAGAATAGGACTTTCTGAATGAGCTACATTTTGCTGTCTTCTATGACAAACTACAGAGGACATAACATTGAACCAAGCCAAAGAGAAGGCTCCATGTTGATTTGGATTCTGTGGGGTATAACACCATACAGTTAGGTTTGCCGGACCCCTGCTGAAAGTGGGGGGTTCCCTGCTCCCCCCAACTGCGAATCAGCTAGCTAGCAGAGAGACTGAATTACATCACTTCCAGCAGGAACTGGAAGAGAAATCATCACATCAACAGTGTCACAGCAGTTCTCTGGTATTTGGGCAAGAACTCCATTTTTGCCATGGAGTTTTTGCCCAAATACCAGACTGTTTCTGTGCTGCTTGCAATGTGATGACATCACTTCCAGTAAGTGACACTGCCATGTGGCCAGCTCCTGGTAAATCCATTCCCCCCACCAATTCCTAGGAAAGACCTGGCAACCCTACGCAGTGGCGTAGGAGGTTAAGAGCTCGTGTATCTAATCTGGAGGAACTGGGTTTGATTCCCAGCTCTGCCACCTGAGCTGTGGAGGCTTATCTGGGGAATTCAGATTAGCCTGTGCACATCCACACACGCCAGCTGGGTGACCTTGGGCTAGTCACAGCTTCTCAGAGCTCTCTCAGCCCCACCTACCTCACAGGGTGTTTGTTGTGAGGGGGGAAGGGCAAGGAGATTGTAAGCCCCTTTGAGTCTCCTACAGGAGAGAAAGGGGGGATATAAATCCAAACTCTTCTTCTTCTTCTTCTTCTTCTTCTTCTTCTTCTTCTTCTTCTTCTTCTTCTTCTTCTTCTTCTTCTCTTCTTCTTCTTCTTCTTCTTCTTCTTCTTCTTCTTCTTCTTCTTCTTCTTCTTCTTCTTCTTCATATTAAGTTTATACAACGTTTTATTCTGAGTGCTGCCTACTGAGGACAATTCATTATGGTCCAGTTTATCGTGTAATAATGATTACTAAAATCATCAAAATGTATACAAAAAGGTCTACGGTTGAATAACTGTAATGCCTGCCTGCTGATCTGTCACATGTTCCCAAAGAATTCCACATATTCATTCATAGGTACACACCCCAAAGCACGTATACATTACTTCACAAGCATGAAAAGAGGAAGATTATATATTTCACACACACACAAGCTTCATTCTTCTCAGAATATGCCGAATACTTAATTGTGGTTTTTTGCAACATTCTGTGAACGGCTGCAAGCAAACACAGGGCTCCCACTAAGGAACTGACTAAACCTCCTGATCTGTAGAATGCATGAAGGTGGAAGATTAAAATTCAATCACTTCCTGAATAAGAAGCAGTAGTTACTGTATTCTTGGGAAGCTGCAAAGTGTTAGAACTGAGGATGTGGTCAGAGTTCATACTGTCCAACTAACAGCCTCATCCAAAGGGGGGTGGAATCTGAATCTGGCTCTAGGAGCAGTGTGAGGCCGCGCCAGTAGATCTGCCCTCCCCATGGCACTTACTGTGGCAGAAGAGTGGCTCTGCTGTCAGGTGGCCACTACAGCACTCTACAATAGTGGAATGCAGTGCTGAATACCAGGGACATGGGTGGGCATGGCCAGTTAAATGTTGGCTTCCACCCAGCTGATACTAGTTGGCTTCCACCTTGTTACACTGGCAGCCAGGGCTTTGGACTTACACCATTTTGGGGGCTGTATCAATAGGAGTATAGTGTCTAGAAGATTGAGGGGTGTAATTGTGCCTCTCTATTCTGCAATAGTTAGACCTCACATGGAATATTGTGTACAGTTCTGGGCAATGCAATTCAAGAAGGATGTTGACAAGCTGGAACGGGTCCAGGCAACCAAAATGGTAAAAGGTCTGGAATCCATGCCCTATGAGGAGAGACTTAGGGAGCTGGGTATGTTTAGTTTGGTGAAGAGAAGGTTAAGAGGTGACATGATAGTCATGTTTAGATATTTGAAGGGATTTGAAGGGATGTCATCAGTGGTGGGATCCACACATGCACCTCCAGTCTCTATTGGGCAGGGAGGTTGCTTTAGTAACCCCTTCTCGGCACTCAGAAAAAAAATGAGTAACCACTTCTAGAAAAGTGGGGAGAACTGGTTGGATTCCACCTCTGGATGTCATGTTCGTGAGGGAGTAATGGGTTCAAGATGAAGGAAAAGAGATTCCACCTAAACATTGGGAAAAAACATCCTGATAGCAAGGGCTGTTCGACAGTGGAATGCACTACTTTCAGGAGTCTCCTTCTTTGGAGGTTTTTAAACAACGGCTGGATGACCCATCTGTCAGGAGTGCTTTGATTATGTGTTCCTGCACTGCAGAGGGTTGGACTTGATGGCCCTTGTGGTCTCTTCCACCTTTATGATTCTCTGATTCTGGGTAGTGTTCCAAGGTGCAAGCATAGCAGTTGCTCTAGGAATTGCAAGAAACTCTATGACCAGAACTTCATCCAAGTGGCTAAAGCAGTGATTCCCAAAGTGGGCGCCACCGCCCCCTGGTGGGTGCTGCAGCGATCCAGGGGGGCGGTGATGGCCACAGGTAGAAACATTAATACATATATCTTTCTGCTTAATTGCTATATTTTTTCTGGAAAGGGGGCGGTAGGCCAAATAAGTTTGGGAACCACTGGGCTAAAGCCTTTTCTTTTTAATTTTTCTCCCAGCACACTGGCCCTTGCACAACCCTCCTTCCAGTTGTCAGGCACTGCCTGGCAACCCTGAAACAGATAACCCAGACAATTTCTATGGCATTTTATGTTTTTATGATGTCGGTAATTTGTTATTCAGCTTGAGCAGGTTCCCTGTAGACGTGGCATGAGAATATTCTAAATAAGATAAAATGCATGTAGGAATGTGCTCCAAATGTGAATATAACACAAAACAATATAACTAGACTATTCAGTCTGGGGACCAAACATGGTCAGGTTTTTAACTCCCCCACTGCTATTTTGTATGTTGTATGTCTTTGCCCATATAGGAATCATTGGAAAACAGAACGAAAACACTCTGAAATATTCCTGCCAGATGACTACAAACGGACCTGTCATCATCTCAAATCAAGAGTTTACCAAAAAAGGAAGTCTGCATATAGGATTGTTTTTAATAAACACAAACATGGCGTGGGACTTCAAAGAACTACGGAAATGAATTCATCTCCATGACTTTGCGCTATTACTTCATGAGATTTCTGAAGGGAACGAAGAACTGGAAACTGACTTGGCGGCTGAAAACTGAGTCATGTTCTGCTTTCAATTACATCCTTTCTGGTGCAAAACAAAACTCTTGGCTAAATACCTAGAGATATTAACATATATCTACTTTTTATATCCATATTTTCATTTCTACCCTGCTACTTGTCACCATTTATACCATTGGCCCATTCAACTTGTCACTGGGCCTTTCCCCACTCCCTTCCATCCCCCCTATGCCGCGCGCTGCTCTCAGCACGCGGCATCCCAGGCACGCGCCCAGGCGTCCCCACGACCCCGCGCTCTGTGCGGGGTCGTCAAAAGGCGCCGTTCGGAAGAGCGCCTGGGATGCTGCGCGCTAAGGGGGCGCAACAGCGGCAGCGTCGGGGCGGCTGCGCTGTGACCGCCCCTGCCGTGGGGAGGGAGGAGGAACCCCGCGCTACTCTCCTCAAGTAGCGCGGGGCTTACGGTAAGTGGGGAAAGGCCCACAACCACAGATATTGAATTAACTGGGTCTGCTGCAATTGGAAGGAGTTTGAGGCAGATGCTGAAAGCCAGTGGAATAAATCAGCTATTAAGACCACCATAGAGGCAATGGTTATAATCCTTCTTGTTCAGATGCCCATGAAGACTGACACGGGAAGTAATCTAAGATGGTTGCCAATAATGGGCTAAACTTTGGGTGAAGGGCCCATTGGAGGTTGGGTACATGCATATGAGTGTGAGTAGCTCAATTTAATTGGGATGTCTATTTGTTTGGCGTGACAAATGGCAACTGAGAAGCTTTTTCTCAGTGGAGCACTACAATGCAGGCTAAGACACCAATCATGGGAGCATCAAACGTCTGAAACGAAGATGTATTGAGTCAAGATAGAAGTGAAGGTTTAGGTTTTGTGATTTTTTTCTGAGGGCCCTTCCGCACATGCAGAATATTGCGTTTTCAAACCGCTTTCACAACTTGGGTGCTGTGTGGTTTCCGGGCTGTATGGCCGTGTTCTAGCAGCATTCTCTCCTGACGTTTCACCTGCATCTGTGGCTGGCATCTTCAGAGGATGAAGATGCCAGCCACAGATGCAGGCGAAACGTCAGGAGAGAATGCTGCTAGAACACGGCCATACAGCCCGGAAACCACACAGCACCCAAGTGATTCCGGCTGTGAAAGCCTTCGACAATACACTTTCACAACTGTTTGCAAGTGGATTTTGCTATTCCGCACAGCTTCAAAGAGCACTGAAAGCAGTTTGAAAGTGCGTTATTCTGCATGTGCGGAATGAGCCTGAATCAGACTGGTATGTGATGCAGATTTTGAAAGATAATTTTTACACATTGGTTCTGCAATGTACTTGTCTATATACCTAATAGTTTTTTGAGAGGGAGTTATACTTTTTTATTTTTTTGTTTTCAACTTTTCTGACTCCTACTTCAGATCACTTCTTGTCTTTTCTTTCTCTCTGTAGCCCACAAGACTAAGGCTGTTTCTGCACGGCCACGCTGGGGGTTGGGTTGGCGTACATGATGCCAACCCAACCCCACCCGGACCATTCGCGCAAACGGTCCCGGTTGCGGTGGGGAAGACAGTGCAGCCTCTGTGCAGGTTGCACCATCCCCCAAACGCCTTATCATGGCCTCCGGCCTCCAGCACATCGCACAGGCCGGGGACACGCCCCCCTGCTCTGCGCGAAAGCTCGGAAGTCGCAGGGCAGGGGGGCATATCCCCTGGCCTGTGCAACGTGCCAGAGGCCGGAGGACACGGTAAGGCGTTTGGGAAAGGGGGGGAATGGCGCCTTCCAGCTGCTGCCGTTTTCACGGCAGCGGTTGGAAGCCACTGTTTCCCAAAAACCTCGCTCAGGGAGCGAGGTTGGGAAACAGCGGCTTCGCGCTGTGGGGGGGGGGAGTGAGGGCGGCACAGCTGCGATGAAGCTGTGCCCCCCATGCGAACAGCTCCCTAGGGACGGTGTTTTTGCCGTCCCTAGGGCACTGTTATTGGCCCGTGCGGACAGGGCCTATGCCACTGCTTGCTTTCTCTCATTTTATAGTCATAGCATTACCTTTATGCCTTTTTATTAACAAAGGCTTTCTTTAGAGGTATCTGGAGTGAAACAATTGCAGCTGTGTCAGTGACTACCCCCGTTTCAGTCGCAAGATGATACAAACATGTCTGCTCGTGTGTTTAGCCAAACCAACCTTTTCTTTTTATACATAACATGAAATTAGTAACTTCCCTACATCAGAAACCCATCACAAGCATGTTATGTAAACATACAAGGGAATCCAACTACATGGCTGCTTATATATTCTTGAGAGAGAAATGGGGAACAGCTGTGGAGGCCAGAGCAAACCTGTTGTTCCCAGGAATGTATTAAGGGTCTAAATTTCTGATCTGAGGACAAAGAATGAAGTTTCTGTTGTTATCTCAAGCATGTTATCAATGTTAGGAATGCTGTTGGGGGGCAGGAAGTAAGTTGCATCTTTCAAAGTTTGTGCCTGTTTCTGAAACAATAATTGTGGTGTCAGGACATAGAAAGGACAACAAAGCAAAGGTCTATTTTTGATTTTATTAAGAGCATAGAGAAGAATGAATATTTCCCTGTGTCTCCTCCTCAAAAACGGAACTTAAGGGGGCCAAGTGAAAATGGTTGATATCATGTTCAATATTCACTACTGAATTGTTGCTGTTTTATAATACTTATTTTATATGTTTTATTGTTATTTATTGTTGTTCACTGCCCTGAGCCTCTTATGGGAGGAAGTATAGAAGTTTAGAAGTTTAATCAATCAATCAATCAATCAATCAATCAATCAATCAATCAATCAATCAATCAGAAAGATTAACAAAAATAAGATTAACAAAAGCAAAATAAATAACTTAGATCGAGCGTCCTCAATCTTATTGAGCCTGTGGACACCATCATAATGGCTTTTTATTAAGATAGCTAAGAGGAACCTTCACGTTCAGAAGTAATGTACGCATCAGTTGCTGGAAGTAAACAATGCAGGAAGGCCATCTCTGCATTCTGCTTTTTGTAAGCAGGTGGGTTAACACATTTAATCACTGTACTATTCCAATTCAAAGTTTCAGTTTCTGGTGTAGGTTCTCCACATGTGTGTCATAACTGCAGTTGTATTTTACAAACATGCAAGAGAAACTGAGTTAGAACATGGACACTTTTGTGGGTACGAGTGACATACAAAAGCCGAAATGCCCCCAACACAACTAGAATAAATGCCAGTCTTCAAGGTGCCACAAGACTTCTGTTTTGTTTTGCTACAATAGAGTAACTTGACTACCCCTTGGGATTTCCCAAAACAACATAAAAGGGGAGGGACGAAAAGGATAATCATATATCCCAGGGGTAGGGAACCTGCGGCTCTCCAGATGTTCAGGAACTACAATTTCCATCAGCCCCTACCAGCATGGCCAATTGGCCATGCTGACAGAGGCTGATGGGAATTGTAGTTCCTGAACATCTGGAGAGCCGCAGGTTCCCTACCCCTGATATATCCTATGCTTTGAGTACCCAAAGACATTTGAATAATTGTTCTTGGAAGCAGAGAATGCTGTGCTTGATGGAACATGGATGAAGGAACTTGATGCTCCCCATACTCAGCTTCTGAAAGAACCACTATTTTTTTCCCGCCTTTTTCCATATGACGTTCTTTTTCAGCTTTTTCAAAAATATTCTGAGATTTGCAATATAGTGCTTTTTCAGCACCAAGGACATGCCTGTAGATGTAGCAGAAAAGGAATGCCGCACAGAAAAAGGCAGGGGGGAACAATGGCACTGTTTGAATTGGCCAGAGCACTTACAGAGTTTTTTTTAGAGATGGCTCATAGATGGATTGAAATGAGCTGTATGAAATGCCCGTCCCTATATTGCTTTACTTGGATTCAGATGAACACTAATCTGAACGTGAGTTCTGGGTAATCTGCCTTTCGTAGGCTGTTCATACTATTACAGTTATAATCTTTTTTTAAAAAAAATCTTCTTGAGCATTATGGTTTTGCACATTCTGTAAAATGACAGAAGAGTGGGAAGCTGTTATTGCCTTTCACTGTGGCTCAAGAACACAGTCAACTGACTAATGTCAAGAACTGACAGGGTAGTCGATTGTTGATGTATGGAAGGTATGGATGGGTAACTCTAGTCTTGTTTCTTCATTCCTTTCATTTTGGGGGCTTTCCCCACTTACCTTAAGCCCCGCGCTACTCTCCTCAAGTAGCGTGGGGTCCCCCAGCACTCCAAACGACAGGGGCAGTGACAGCGCAGCCGCCCCGACGCTGCCGCTGTCACGCCCCCTCAGCACGTGGCATCCCTGGCACTCTTGTAAATGGCGCCTTTTGATGACCCCACACAGAGCGCAGGGTCATGGGGACGCCCGGGCGCACGGCATAGGGGGGATCGTGGAGAGTGGGGAAACGCCCTTGGTTGCAGTCAAACCAAAAGGTGCTTTTCTTTATACTGTTAAATCTTTTGGATGTCCCATAAAACTCATATTGGTTTGAGCTTCTGAACAAATAGAAACATTGTAAAGAAGAATGAGAATAATTTAAGTTGCCTTCCACTAACTGTCAAGCCCTATTTCAATGTTTCCTTCTTTCTTTCCTGGGTGCACAATGATGGTGACACCTTTCAGAATTTTATGTATTTCCAGGTGGTTTCCAATTCCTCCTCCTTCAACTGTGCCAGTGGCCATTGTTGGTTAATGATGCTCCTCTAAGTACTATACACAAACACACCCAATGATTTCTGGAAGTGTTGAAAATGGGGTTAATGACAGAGAAATGCAATGAAAAGTATCTTCCACCCAATTGGCCCGAGATGCACAGGCATAGATTCCTGGGATGATCAAGGACTGTACAGACTTTAGGCCTTTCTGGACATAGAAAGAAGTTCTGGGACATGGAAACTCCCAGAGACTGTTTCTTATAATTAGACCTTATTTAATTTGTAGAAACATTGAGGTCACCAGCCATCCCACACACAGGTTTGGAGTCATTGATGGCTCAGCAGATTCAGTGAAACCTATGATGTATCACTCCTGAGCCCAAAACTACTTTCCGCCATGACACTGGCTGGACTACAGACACAATTTTCATGTCTTCTAGTTGCTGAAACAGACAGAAACTTTGCACATAGCAGTTTCCAAACTGACCTCCCTTGACCTCATGTGATCAAGTTGAAAAGTCTTTATTTCTCTGCCCCACCAAACACCTGGCCCTTATCCACACTGTGGTGTAGTCACCCTATCTCTTCTTCAGTCATTTCCTCCTCCTCCTCCTTGTCCTCCATCTTTAATTTTTTTTAAAAAAAAATCTCTCTGTCTTATAGAATGAGAAATATAGTATTATGGCACAGACGCAAGCCAGGGTGATTGTATCAGCTTTGTCAGTTTCATCATGAATTAATGATGTAATGTTAAGGCAAAGATACAGTGTCCACGGGAACCAGTGAAATTGTCAAGGGAACTAGCTTTTGCAGGAGGAAAATGACATGGGACTGCTGCAGTGACAAACCATTGTTACAACAGTCCTTTGTCAATTTCCTCCTGCAAAATTAACTTCCATTGTCAATTTCATTCCCTCCTAACTGTAGAAGGGTGTATCATTGCCTTAACATGACATCACTCATTTGGAATGAAATTGACAAAGCTAATACAATCGACCTGGCTTGTGTCAGTGCCTGGCATCACATCACTAATGGGACAGAGAATTTTTAAAAAATCCTTTCAAAACAGAGGATGTGGGGGAGAAGAAAATGGCTGAAGGGGAAGGTTGATCTTCTGAGCCATGGATAACATTCCATAACCATCAGGAATAATACATTTCCAGCAGTAGCATGTGGAATAAATGTAACTGAAGAGACAAGGTGAAAAACAACAAGAGGGATGGTGGTGAACAGAATGATCTCACAGAAAACATTTCCAAGACACAAGATTTGACCTCTGGAAAAATCAGTGGTAAGCTGTTGGCTTCTTTTGCTTTTTTTGTTTATGGTTTTATGGGTCATATGCCACAGAACTGAGGGGCTTTGAGTCCAGACCTGCCTCATTTCACTGTCTGCTTGATTGACCTATTGATTGTGTCATGTCTTATTGCATTTTTTAGATTGAACTACACTCTATAGTTAATTCAAAGCAGTTTTTCTAGAATCTGATTACCAAGGACAGCCACCCTTCTCTATTCCCTGCTGTTTGCAACACATATTATCTGGACTGAGATCTGATGTGAGACGTCCCCTAGAAACAATGCTAGAGGAAACACCAAAATTGAGAGTCACTGGCTTAGTTCGCTCAGGGTGCTGATGAGGGGAAGTGCCTTTTCAACAAAGTGTGGACTAGTAATTCCTTCTCTGAATCAATTCCATGGTGCCATGATTTTGTTTGCACAAAAACAAATCAGCCAACGACCATTAAATAAGAAACATAAGTTACTTTATTAATCAGCAACACACAGTGTGACAAATAAATAATATTTTTGTACTGAATATTACAAATAGACATTTCGTTTTTGCTTGTCTTAAAGTGCATTAACAGTAGTTCGATGGAAGACCAAAAAACATGGACTGAAAGTGAATGACGCCAATAAGCAGTAAGGCTTGATGCAAGAATTCTTTCATTCTCTGCTTCTGCATTGTCCTCCCTGGTCACTGGCAGCCAAACCAGAAGTTGCTTTTCTTTATGCCAATAAATCTTCTCCCTTTGCTGTCAATCTCATATTGTTTGGAGCCTCTGAATAAATAGAAATGCCCTAAAAGAATAATGAGAAGTATCAAGATGGTGAATCTAATGGATGGGCTATCTTTCAAATCCTGTTATGCAGTCTTCTTCTGCTCTCCTATCATTCTTACATTACAAGATTGAATATTTCAAAAAAGGAATGTCTAGTAAGTAACTGGCCAGTCTTCTCAGAGCAATACACTGGTACACACCCATTGAAATGAATGGAAATTGCAGTGATGTAATGGCTTAGGAAAGAAATCTACAATACGCAAACACACACGCATGCACATACATAAAAATTAATCACACCAGTAACCTCCCCATTATTTATGGTGCTGGCAGATGGTAATTCCAATGCACCTTAAATTTGCAGCCCAGTTGCCCAGTCAACAGGAGCACAGCATGGTAGAAAGGCAGAAGCCTATATCCCCATAGGTGACTGAGTCACATACTTCACATGGATGTTCTCCAACATCTCATCTTCTCACTGTTGTGTTTTTTTCAGAGCATCCACACAATGTTGTCCTCGAACCATCTACTTTTTAGGTTTTTCTTATCTTTGGTACATTTATTATTAAACCTAGTTCAGTACAGTGTTTGCAGAAAGAACACAATCCAAACATGGACAGGAAGGTATTTATTTTCAGTGATCTTTTGTGTACTGGTGCCATTTCCCATCAGCCAGAATAACACAGCTGCCATTTTCCCTGGAGGGTACCTTTAAAACTGATCCACACCACAATCCACTAAAACCTATGAATTCCTAGCTGAATTTTTTTGTTCAAAAAAAAAAGGAAGTGTCTAACTTTTTTCATTGCAGAAATATAAGGGGGTGGTTTTTTCACATACCTGTTCAACAAAAAAGGTTAGATACTTTTTAAATAATGGAACCTGGGAATTTATATGAACTAGTCGATCATAAAGAATTATCGAGCAATAGCACAATAGAAATAACTAATGTACAGAAGGGCCTCAAATGCTTTTCAGTGTCGAAAAATGCAAGGGAAATGTTAGTTGATGGAGGAAAATGTGTATAACACACCCCTGTGGGTACTCTGATGTCAGTATGGATGACAGGGCAAGAGAGAACCCTCACTATATGGATGAAGCCAGACATATCTGTCGTTACCAAACATCTTTTAAAAATGCTGATCTTCCACTCACCATTATGTTGAAAGGCAGCATCCACTCTGGATCCAACCTCAGGGAAGTCAAATGCTATCTTTCGGGGATATCTCCTGTCCATAGAATTCCTGGTTTCATCGTATCTAATGAAAGAAATGGGTTGGAAAGGGTTGGAGCGGAGATAATGGCAGGCTAACTGTAGGTGTCAGCATTGCCCCAACCTTTTTACACATAGCAGGAACCACTACAAAACTGTAAAATTTCGAGTAAAGGGGAGGAAAGAATTTATGCCAAACCAGAGTACTTCTTTGCTTGCTTGTTTTAATTGTTTGTAAACACTCCTTTGTCTGTGACCCAAGGCAGATAGCAAAAATAGAAGTTCAAATAATTCTAAACTCACCCCAGAAAATAAGGAACAGGATTTATGCAAAATTGACTTCAGTCAGAGGCATAGCTCCAAAAGGGCGGGGGCACCGGGCGCGCTCCCCTGCGGGGGTGTGGTGAGGGCATTCCAGGGGTGTGGCCGGGGTGTGGCAAGCATGTTCCAGGGCGGAGGGTGGAGGACACACCAGTACAGCAGGTGCTTTCCCCCCTTGCTATGCCTCTGGCTTCAGTGCAAATATCCAAGTCGTCTGTACTGTGCTTTATCAGCTCTCCATAGGAGTAAACACTTACAGGGGACAAGGGTGGGCCAATTGATTATTGAGTGATGATTATTGTGCTTTCTCATATGGCACACATGGCCTCTTCTTTTGTAAGTTTATCCAGTTCTTTGAACTTTGGTGGCTTCCGATGTGTAAAGGTGTCAGGCTCACCCAGTACTGTTTAGTCTCAGGTAAGTTCTGCTGAGTTCAGTGGAGTTCACTCCAACCGAATCACCCAGTAGACCTGGTGTGGAACTAGTAAAAAAAGCTTTAACCTACCGAGTGAAACAATTTTCTCTACTTTAATAGCAAAATGGCTAAACTGAGGCTCTCATATGTTCACCACATTATAAGAAGACAAGAATCACTGGAAAGACAACAGGAAAAATGAAAGGGAAGGCTGCAGGAAACCATGAAATAGACCAGTGATGGTGAACCTTTTTGAGACCGAGTGCCCAAACTGCAACCCAAACCCCACTTATTTATTGCAAAGTGCCAACCCGGCAATTTAACCTGAATGCTGAGGTTTTAGTTTAGAAAAAACCAGTTGGCTCCTTCTTCCTCCGCCCCACCAGCTCGAGCAGGGGCCAGCCTGCTCGAGCCTCCAGCAAGTCCCGTGCGCACTGCTCTGTGCCTCTCTAGCATCTCTGCCTCCTCTGCACCCCGCCCCCCTCAGGCAGCAGCCACCCAGAGCACAGGCACCAGGCCCGCCAGCCAAGTCCTCCCTGCTCACAGCGGTGCGCGCACCTCATGCTCAGTGGCCAAGGCCAGCCTAGATGTGTGTGTGTATGGGGTGTGTGTGATTTTCCACCCCCCACATGACGAACTCTGTGTGTGCGTGCCCACAGAGAGAGCTCTGAGTGCCACCTCTGGCACCAGTGCCATAGGTTCGCCATCACTGAAATAGACTAGCACAATCAAGGAAGACAGTTTGCAAGATCTGAGAAAGGCTGCTAATGATAGGACGTTCCGGAAGACATTGATTTATAGGTTGGCCATGGCTAGGACGTGACTTGAAGGCACTTGACACACCTAGTTGCAAACTATTAAAAAGGCTTCCCGAGTTGTCCAGTGTCAGGCAAAGAGTTTTTGCTTACCTCCAGTAGTTGTCACCTGCAAAGAATAATGTTTTCTTGGTGTTCTTGTCATAAACAGCCGCATCAATCTTCTTAACACTTTGGGGAAAGCCCAGTGAGTGGATGCTCTTTGGGAAAACTGGCTGTATAATATTTGCTTTGCTAGCCCAGTAATTCTCTCCTATTTTTTAAGGAGGAAAGGTTGAAAGAATCATAGTTAGAACCACTGACATTTATGTATTTCAAATCCATGAAATACTTCCCACCACTTCAGGTAACACCCCCTCCCGATCCACCCCATCCTTTCCCTATTTTATTCTGGCTGCAATTCATATTGAAATATTTAGAAAGTCTTCTCACATTTCTTTTCCACCACTGACTTATGAAATTGCCAACGGTGACAAAGACTTTGGGGGTCATGATCCCATTATTTTCCAGAAGCTGAACAGCTGGACTTTGTTGGGTAATACTGTGTAATTTTTACCCCGGATCTGGCTCAACATATTAAATCCCACAGCAGAAATTTCATTCCCTGCTGACACACTCTCCAGCTTCAGAAATTTCAGTGCCTTCAGGTTAAAACAATACTTAGGGGTCTCAAAATAATTACCTTTGAAAAGGAATAATGTGTCTTTATTTTCAGCTTCATACGCAGCATCGATTCCTCCAGTCAAAGCTGGCCAGAATGCAGAAATCTGGTCTTTTTGAAAGTAGCCTTGTGCAGGGTTCTTCCGCCACATGAAGCTGAGGGGGGAAAACCCAAGGAACTTTACTTCAAACTATATCAAAATTCTAGCTAAGAAAGTGTTCACATGAAATGTTTAAAATACAATGTCTTGATGTTCTGCAAATTCATTGTGTCAGCTGGTTTAGAAATCTACTCAAAAGATCACATGATACAGTTGACCAATAAAAGCAACTAATTATGAATGATAACCTTCCTGCTCACCACCCAAAGATGATAAGAAACAGATGAGGTAGACAATTCATTTAACATACTGTGAGATACTCAGTGAGGTTCTTTGCCCCCTCCCACTATTAATTTTTAAAAGGGGGAAAAACACCATGGAGGATGCAATCTGGAGCAGGAGAGAAGTGACAGAAAGGCCTGCTTAGCTTTTGAAAGTTCCAAAATCTTCGAAAGTGAAAATAAAGCTGAGGAGGATACCATTTCCGGCATGGGAATGACTAGAAGAGAATGATTTAGGTGACCCTTTTTACCTCATATCCCATTGATAGCAGTCCTCTGCTCAAGATTAGGGTCTTGCAAATTTTGCAATACATTTTAGGATTGCCATTTCTGGGTTAAGAAATACCCGGAGATTTTGGGGTGTAGTCTGGGGAGGAATGGGGTTTGGGGAGGAATGGATGTGTGGAGGGAAGGGACTTCATGCCACAGAATCCACCCTCCAAAGTGGCCATTTTCTCCAGACGAACCAATATTGGCTGCTCAGCTGTAATAGCAGGAGATTTCCAGGTGCCACATGGAGGTTGGCAACCCTAGCAAACCTGTTTGGGAGTTGAACACACCCGGTTTAATGCCCACAAGTCTGTAAGGTGATCAGGAATATGTTCAGATTGCAGCAACCAACTTGGACAACTGCTGAACAGGTTTGCAGCTTCCTGCTGGTCAGCAGCTGACTCACAGCTGATGGGGGGGGATCAACTGAGAGTTTGGTTCTGACTAACCCCTACTCAGATAAATAGCCACACAGTGAAGCTAGAAATCAGAAGCAATGCTTTTGATTCTCTCTGAAGCAAAAGGGAGAGCTGAAAGAGATTGTTTCTCTTCTTTTCTCTTTAGCCCAAGTTGGCAGCATGGGAGGGAGCAAGAGACATAATTTGTTTCTTGCTCCCCACACCAAATTGAGGGCTTGGGCTATGGATAGTGGCAGCAATCTTCCAGGCTAGTACTAGTGATTCTGGGTTCCTGACAAAAGTCCTGAATGGGTTCCCAGAAGGGTTAGTGTGGGCAGGAACCACTATACAGTATGGGCAGGAACCACTGCTGCAGACTTGCCACCCAATCCCCAGACTGAATGAGCATGAGTGGTGCCAAGAGTTTACTCTGCTGTTATTTTTCCTTTCCCTCTTCCTATGTGGGATTGGGACCATGGGTGGTTGGGTTCCTTCTCGGCATGGGGCCTGGGGCCAGTACCCATTTTTCTAAGACTACCCCTGCAATCTCCTCTTGTTCTCTGCAGCCCAAGCTGACACTGGGATAGTACTACCAAAGGATCACACACTGCAGAAGACGTGGATAGGAAATTAGAAGGTTGGTTCAGTTGCAAAGTTATTTAATAAATAGAAGGTGGTTGATATTGCCCAGTAATTAATTGGGGCCTAGAAATTTGTTCTAGTTTCTGCTTTGTTTGTTCCTTCCTTTTGGTGCTCACTGGATCTTCTGCACAACAGGAGAGAGGTCTACATTATACTTGTTAGCTATCTATTCTGTATGTCTGAAAATCAAGTAAAGGATTTACTTCTTGAAAGAATCTGCAGCCTAGACTTATTCTTATTTGCAAAACTGTAGCATCTATCAGATGGGGTGGGGTGGGGAGAAGAGAAGGGAAATCTGATTACTCCACCCCCAATTGTTGCATCTCAGTAAATCAGGGTTGCAGCAAAGTTTTCAGGATGGGAATCACAAGACCCCGACTTCCAGCAGATCACTCCTGATACCTGTCTCAAATACTTTGTTGGATGCAGAGCAAAATTTCCCAGCTGGTGATTAGAAGCTGATTACCAAGTGACTCATAATCAACAGGAAATTGGCTTCTGGGGGCTGCAAGTCGCCTGATCCTACAAACAGGCACAAACAATTGGGAACATTCCAACAAGTTGTCGACTAATGGATTGCCTGTGGTGAAAAGGAAGTGTGCTGAATTGGCAGGTGTTTGAATATCCCAACTAAAACAGTAGCCTCCATGGCTTTGGAGTAACATCTTTTTCTGAGACAGACTACAGTGTCTTAAGATATTTGGTACTTGTTTACCTGTCTTTAAAGAACAAAGTTTCTCCTCGGAGACTGGTGGCAGCATCAAAAGATAGGTGAGAGCTGCACAAGTCTGTTGCCTGCTCTGGCACGTTTGCTGGTGCTCCAGATCCTGCTTGCTGATCACCGCCATCAGCTTCTTCAGAGGGTCCTTGAAAAAGAGGCAAACACAAAGGCTACAGAACAATCGGCATTTGACAAGATGCAGCTTGGAGAGCTTCTTAAAGGAATATCAATATTTCTATAAGGGTCCAGCTAACAACAATACATTATCAAAAATATATTTAATTAGTGTACACATTATACAGAATAACAATTGCTAATTAAAAACATAGGTTCTGGAAACCAGATTCCAACATATATTTTGCATAAATCTCATAGGTAAAAACATGGGTGTCATCGCTACCCTGGCAGGAAGGGGCTTCACTAAATGGGTATGTGCTCAAGTAGTACCTAGTAACTTTCTGTCCCAATCCCAATGGGGGACGGAGCCAGGATCAACATGGTGGCTGCCCGAAGGGCCGGGCTCAGTATGGCTGCTGCCTGTATGCCAGGTTCAGCGGTTTCTGCCTGGCAGCCTGGATGTGCACCTTATGCTCACTCAGCTTCCTATGTGTTTATCAATAAACGGGCTGCGGCCAAATTTCTAATCCAACCAAAAACTGTTTTAGCGGTCAATAGAGCGAATGTCCGCATCTGCACGCAATGGCTAATTAAAAACATAGGCTCTGGAAACCAGGTTCCAACATATATTTTGCATAAATATCATAGGTCAACACAAGCGTCATTACAATTGATGAATATGTCCAATGACTAACGGAACCATGTGTGTTTCGGCCCTTATGGCCTTTCTCAGCGATCAATGAGATAACTTTTCTAAAAGCTCACATTCAACAATCTAAACCAGGAGTTGCTTTCTCCTCTGTTGTGCAATAAAGTGGCCCTAAGCTCTTCTTCTTTAATAATTGCACAAACAACACTTAAGATCATCAAAATATTTCAGATCTGGGATTCAATTGTCAGTCTATCTGAATGTGTATAGCATCAAGCGTAAGTTAAAGAAGTGGTATAAAATATACAGGATGCACACTAAGATATATTGTAACTCAATATTACTTTAAGTGAAGCAACTGCAATGTCACATTATGTGATGCTCTGACACACTGTTTTGTTAGTTAAATCATATGCAATTAATAAATCTCTCTAGGGGGACTTAAATGCCCCTTGACCAAGGTTGGTACTACTAATGGGAAGGAAGAGAAGCAAATCCTACAGGTATTTGTTAAGTCCTGCTGCGTATACTGGGTCTGTTTCCAAAAGATTTGCAACCTTGATTCTTCTCTGTGCAACAAGACAGAATTTTTTGTAGGAGACAGAGGTTGATCACAGGCCTGGAGCTTACGATTCTTAAGGTATATTTCCAGAGGGGGCATCCCTAAACTAAAACATGTTAGACTGATGAGATGCAATCCTTAAAATTAGATTTCAGTTGGTAGGCCTATAAACAACAAGGCTTCCATCTTCTGTGTGCAAAAATCTTAAGTGCCGAAGAGTTCAGATGGAGTTCAGGTGGAGAAGTGGCTGCACTATCATTTACAGTATTCCCACCTCCTTGAAATAGGCAGCCCAATCCAGGCGGGGATGGGAGAGCAATTGGACATAGTGCAACTGCACAGCCTCCAAAGAGGTTTGCGGCGCAGTGCAGCAAGCAAGGGGGAAAAAAGAAATATCAGGGTTGCCCTGAAACTCTCCTATGCAGCCCAATGGGTTACCCCATTCTTTTAGCTGGTGTAACTCCATGCCAGAAAAAAATGCAATGCTCTTATACGGAATCCATCCACACTTTGAGGTGGGACACTTACCGTAAAGGGACTGAATGCCCTCAATGTCATCCTGGTGAAGCCTGACCTTTGCAGGGTCTGAATGTATGTATTTTGGAAACATCAGAGCATCCTGAATAGTGGAATGGGCGAGCCCCAGTGCATGGCCAAACTCATGAGCAGCCACATGGAAAAGGTTGATTCCTAAAAAGATCAGGAGAAGCAAGATTGCAAGTGGAATTCCTTTGGCTGTGTAACATTGAAAATTGCACATTAGTCAACTTCACAATCTTAGGCCGCTTCCGCACGGCCCATTTATGACTGCCTGGGGGCGCCAAAAAGGTTTCAGGTCGCCGTTTCTCGACAGGCCGCTGCTGCAATGCAGCAGCAGCGACTCGACTCTTCTCTTCCTCCTGCGGCGTCAAGTCGCCTAAACAACAACCCTTTAAAGGTTGTTGTTAGAGGAGCGCCTTCCCGCGGGCGCTGGGTGCGAATCACCGGAAGACGCCAGTCTGCTCGCCTGACCATAGGCAACACCGCTTCTGGCGTCAGAGCTCCCCGCCTAATACTGTCCTCCAACCTCCAGGGGTCGGAGGGCAGTAGCGCATGGGCTGCGACGCCTCCCAGGCAACGAGGAGGTGCACACCGTGAGTGGGCGGGAGCGCAGGAGGCGTCTCGCGCGGAGTCAGCTTCGCCGCTCGTCGTTCTCCCGCCTGCTCGCACGCTTGCATTACGCAAGAGAAAGCTCGTTTCCACGCCGCAGAACTCCTCGTCAGCGCAATTTCCTACCGTGCAGAAAAGGCCTTAGACATGCTTTCCACAAGGTTGTGAAAGAGTATTCCATTTTGCCTCTCCAAGGTATGCGCCTTAAATTAAGAAAGACAAGATATGTAAGCTCTGATGATGAAAATGCAGAGTATTTTTTCCTGTTGTAAAGAGTCTCATGAAGAACTGAAGAAACTTTTTTCGCGAGATTGGATATGAATAGTTACGTTGCATGATTCTTGACAGGCATGGCTTACTAGTGAACCAAATGTTGCACAGCACCAGAAGTTGTGAAGTGGTTATATAACAAGTTACAGCTAATTCAAGAACATACAGTATAGTTATTGCTCATCCCATTCAGTTTTGTGGTGGCAGTCTCCACACCACGATGGGAAAATGAACTGTCCCTGAGACCCTGGTGATGGAAAGGGCTGTCAAGTCACAGCTGACTTAATGTGACCCCAGAGCACTTTCAAGGCAAGAGACTTGAGGGTGTTTTGCCCTTGTCGGCCTCTGTGCAGGATGAAAGAGTTCTGAGAGAACCGTGAATGGCCCAAGGTCGCCCAGCAGGCTCCATGAGCAGTAGTGGAGAATCAATACTCAAAGAGAAGAAGAAAAAAGCCTACTACACAGAGGCACAATACTTAGACAAAGACCAACCAAAAGTGGGGTGCAAATATAAGATCCACAAAAGGCAGGAAACACTTGCTTCAGAATAGCATTTAGTTTTTATGTACACATCTTTGTTGTTCTGTTTGTCTTATATCAATTTATATTCACTTTGACACTGTAATATTTAATATGCATCTTTGCACCCCACATTTGGTTGGTCAAAGTCTAAGTACTGTGCCTCTGTATAGTACTTTTTCTCTCTCATCTTTGAGTATTTTTTACCGCCATGCTGTTTTTGTATAGATAAGTGTAGTGGAGAATCAAACATGGTTCTCTATATTAGAGTCTGCCACTCCTATACCAATATACCACACTGGCTCTCTTCTGAGTCTCTGCTTACTCTTAATGTGGAAAGAGGACACTGCTTTTGTCTTTAGAAACTTTGAGTGAAGGCAGTTTAGGCTGGGAACACTTTCAGAATAAACATTACTAATTTTATTGAGCAATGCCTGCATTCCTTGTGTTGACTTCAATGACACTAAATATCCTGCATCAGGTTCAATACATAAATTGGTCTATCAGGTTCAATACATAAATTGGGCCTGAAAAGTAAAATTGAAAGGGTTTGGAGTTTTTTTTGAGAATCAAATGAGATATGATGCACTCTAGACTGCCTGGATATGTTGTGTTTAATGCTACGTGTACTCCTAAATGTAATAAACTATAATTCTACTCAGTGTAAACATCAATAGTGCAACATGAAATATACAATAATGCCCACATAAATACATGCAATAAAAAAAGAATCAATAAGCATTCAGATCTATGAATTGGCATGTAACAGTCTATAGGGCAGTGGTGGCGAACCTATGGCACAGGTGCCAGAGGTGGCACTCAGAGCCCTCTCTGTGGGCACGTGCGTACAGAGTTCATCATGTGGGAGGGGAATTGCCCCCCCGCACATTTAGGCTGGCCTGGGCCGCTGGATTTGATATGTGTGCACCTCAGTGAGCAGGGAGGACTTGGCTGGCGAGCCTGGTGCCTGTGCTCCAGGTGGCTGCTGCCCGGGGGGAGGGGGCAGAGGCGAGATGCTAGAGAGGCACAGAGCAGCACATGTGGGACTTGCTGGAGGCTACAGCAGGCTGGCCACTGCTCGAGGGGGTTATTCAGGTTAAATTGCCATTTTGGGACTTTGCGATAAATAAGTGGGTTTGGAGTTGCAATTTGGGCACTTGGTCTCAAAAAGGTTCACCATCACTGCTATAGGGAATGCTCAGAAGTACAGACATCTGACAGTATTTCTTAGTTCACATATGAACATGTCAGTTCAACTTAGGCTGATTCCCTTCTTCAGATAACAAATTTGTAGCTTCCAGCAGTTTGTGACAAAGTTCTGTGGAAAGTAAGCAAGCAAGAATGACCAGTTGTTTCAAGTTGACAAACAACCTTCTAAGGATGAACAAGGCGAAAGGGAAGCGGAAACCCTTATAACAAGGGAAAACCTGAGGCTTGGGTAATCCTCCGTCTCTTCAAACATAGCCACGTCTTAGATGGGGTTTGTAGCTCTTCCAAAAGCTGTTATGGCTATGTTTGATAAACTTTATAAAAGAGGCTAACATAGATGAAGACTGTGAAAACGCACCTTTATGCACGAGGCATTCTGGAGCATATTGATGCACGTACAGCATTATTAAAGGGATGGAGGATTACCCAAGCCTCAGGTTTTCCCTGGTTATAAGGGTTTCCGCTTCCCTTTCGCCTTGTTCATCCTTAGAAGGTTGTTCGTCAACTTGAAACAACTGGTCATTCTTGCTTGCTTACTTTCCACAGAACTTTGTCACAAACTGCTGGAAGCTACAAATTTGTTATCTGAAGAAGGGAATCAGCCTAAGTTGAACTGACACGTTCCTGTGTGAACTAAGAAATACTGTCGGACGTCTGTACTTCTGAGCATTCCCTATACTATGTTACATGCCGATTCATATATCTGAATGCTTATTGATTCATGTTTGTTTTAGATTATGTGTATTTATGGGGGTATTATTTTATATTTTATGTTGCACTATTGGTGTTTACACTAAGTAGAATTATAGTTTATTATGGCCCCTTCCGCACATGCGGAATAATGCACTTTCAATCCACTTTCACAATAGTTGCGTACCAGATGGATGTTGCTATTCTGCAATGTAAAATCCAGCTGCAAAGTGCATTGAAAGTGGATTGAAAGTGCATTATTTTGCATGTGCGGAAGGGGCCTATGTTTAGGGGTACATTTAGCATTAAACACAATATATCCAGGCAGTCTAGAGTGCATCGCATCTTATTCGATTCTCGGGTTGTACGTTGCACTCAATCAAAACTTTTTTTCTCCCATCAAAGTGCTAAAAAAGGATGCATCCTGAACTAATAATAGGCATTTTACACCCTGAAAGTGCCTAGATGGTATTTAGCTTAATGTTTATGCAGTAGTTTACCGCTAACAGCAATACACCTACGGCGTATCGTAAAATGTGCTAGAAGTCTAGAAATTGCAAAAGACTTGAAAGTACCTTGTGCATCCTTGGTCCAGTCTTCATCTTCATCAAAATGAACATTTCCACCATGAGCTGGCGAAAAGGCATGACCCAGGTCTTTGCCAGGCCCATCAAAGGGAGGGTCAAAAGGATTGGGGCTGTGTACTTGAAAAACCAAAGGGGAAAAAACAATCTGTAACTACTCCCATTCAAGAATTCAAGTAAACTTGACGTTGATTTTTTTCCTGATTTACTTACCTCCAGCACCAAACGCGATTAATATATCAGCAGAGTCCCCTGAAGCCATGGTGAAGGTCAAGGGGGTCACGCCACTCCACAATTTCCAAGCTCTCCTGATGGCCTCTTCTTACATCGAAGCACTCCAGGCATGTCTGAAGCGTGTAATTCTGAAGAAACTTCAAAATGAACAGCAGTAAAAGGACATGGATATAGGATCTTAAAACATCGTTGATTGTATTGGTACTACCAGAGTCTAAAACAAAAAAGCGTTTTTCTTTCCTGTGTTAGCCAGGAAACTGGTCCGGGAAGCCCCTTCAGCGCCATATACAGGCCCCTTCCGCACACACACACAAAATACCGCGCGCTTTCAAACCACTTTCACAACTGTTTGCAAGTGGATTTTGCTATTCCGCACAGCTTCAAAGAGCACTGAAAGCAGCTTGAAAGTGCATAATTCTGCATGTGTGGAATGAGCCACAGAGACCCAGGAGATGAGCTTAGGTGTTTTTTTAAAGACACTTTTATTTTGCTGGCAAAAGGAAGAACACAGAGCAACACATCTCTTGGATGCATTCTTCAATGCAGTGACGTTTCTGCTCTAGTTTATAGTTCTTTTTATTTCATATATGGTCATACTAGGTATATAACTATGTCATTGGTTAAAAGTGATGGCGTACTTTTTCATTCAAGTATGCATGTCCACACTAACATCTCAAACTATGCTTACTGGAAACTCTTTAAAAAAACACTTTCTCTTACACACTAATTAGAATTATTCTGGCCTGCAACGCTTTAGCGGCAAGTAGGAAAGCCCTCTGTTCAAGTTATTGCACTGAAGCCTGACTATACTTCCTTTATCTTCTTTGTCTCTTATGGCCCCTGGCATCATTTCCTCTCGCTGATTTTTTTTTGGAGGGGGGGTTGCTTCTGATTTCAGCTGACAGTGCTCTGGGTGCAGTAAGGTCCAAGCTAGGTATTACAGGATCCATGGGTTAGACCCGTGGGTGCCAACAGCATTTTAGGGAAGAACCTGGCAATTTAAAAATGCCATGAATGCCTGATTGGGGCTGTGGTACTGAAGGGCCAGGCAGTCTTGTCCCCCTACCCACATCCTTTCAGAAGGTGCACGTGGAGGAGGGGAGCAGGACAAGATCCCCTGATCCAGCCATGCCACAGGCCCTTGAGGCATTTTTAACTGGAAAAAATGATGCTGGCATCCACAGGTTAGGCAATGACACAAAGACAAAGGAAGTAAAGTCTGGCTGTCCAGTTTCCTCCTCTGTCTGGAGCTAGCATGAGGAAACTATGGAGAGTGACATCACTTCCGCCTCCACAACCTTTGGTTCCCCCTCAAAGGGCACATCTCAATCTTCCAGGCCACAGCCGTACTTTGCTTCATCTTGGATCTATAGCAGTGGTACCGTAACTCTTATGGCATCTCTCAGATGTAAGGGACTATAATCCCATCAGCCCTGGCCAGCATGGCCAATTGGCAATGCTGGCAGGGGCTGATGGGAATTGTAGTCCATAACATCTGGAGAGTCAAAGGTTCGCCACCATGGATCTATAGCATACCATATTGTTCAGCTTCTAAAAGAAGTCAGAAGTGCTGCAATAATCTTTGTAACATCTGAAGCCCCAAAAAAGCACATTGAATTCTTACCTATATGTTAAGTCTTTCTTTCCCCAGCCTTGGTGACAGTGGAAAGGATTTTGAACAACCTTCGGGATATCAGGAGACCCTTGCACATCTAAGGGGGGGGGCCCTCATTGCATCTAAGGTGTTTTGAATCCTAGCTCGTTTGCCTCACTTTCAAGTCTAAAGAATTCCTGCATTTGTCGTTATTTTCTATATTCACCTCAATTCTACCTGCTTGGCTCCGAATGACAGGACTTACTTCTGGTTCTGGGTAATAGCTGTTGAGGTATTTCTAATGGGAAGAACAGAGACAGTTGATTGCTTTAAAACATTATTTTACATGCAATTTTTTTTAAAAACCCTTTTTGTCATTTTTCTACCTTTGTTGTGAATATAACTTCTATGTGAAAATTTATGCATTTGAGAACATTTGTAGATCAGCTTCTGCCAGCACATCCATTTGGCATCATCCTAGCGAGACTTTCATTGCTAGGCAAAGACACCATTACTGTTGCCTTTAAGTTAAAGATGGCAAGTTTGAATTGTGTTAAAATTGACCCAGATTATGGGTGGTCCTGACTCTGTTCTCTGATTTTGACTTGGTTATTTATAATTTTTTAAAAACCTTGTTTCTGTGGTTGTAAGCCAGACAAGATACAAATAGCTCTAATGAATACTGTCTAAACTATATACAATTAGTTCTGGTGGGTTTTTTTTCGGGCTGTAGTCTGTTTAGACCTTTGTTCTACGGTCGTTATTGCACCTAGTTTATGGCTGGCATCTCCGGAAGATCTAAACATCTCTTGAAGATGCCAGCCACAGATGCAGGCAATAGCGCTCAGGAACATAGGTTCACCAGACCACGGCTTTTCTAGCCCGAAACCCACCAGAACCAGTTGAATCCAGCCATGAAAGCCTTCGACAATATATACAATTATTCCACCTAGTTTGTTGGCATGCAGAAGGCCCCATGTTCAGTTCCCAACATCTCCAGTTAAAAAGATTAGTAGTAAGTAATGTGTAAGTCTTCTGTTTGAGACCCTGGAAAGCTACTGCCGGTCAGAATAGGCAATACTGATCTTGATCGACCGCCAGTCAGGTTCTGTATCAGGCAGTTTCATGTGTAACTTATCTGCACAAAGTCTACCAACTTTGCAGCAAAGTGTGAGCTTAAATCCCCTTTTCTGTCTTTACACAGGATCATGCTGGGGTCAGTTAACACAGTCCATTTAAAGGTTGTCTAACTATTCCTAATCAATGTATGGTTGAAGGCTTTCATGGCCAGAATCACTGGAATGTTGGTTTTCTACAGCATGGTTACAGCCAGTAGTATTTGCTCTTGACATTTTGCCTGCGTCTGTGGCTTGCATCGATCCTCTGAAGATGTCAGCCACAAATGCAGGTGAAATGTCAGGAGAAAATGCTACTGGAACATGGCCCTGCAACCCAGAAAACCCACAACATCCCAGTGATTCCTAATCAGTCTGTTTCTTCTCTATGTAATATATCCTCTAAAGCACCTTACCTTGGCAAGCTGCACATCCTCTTCTGAGACTTCTTCGGTTTGTGGGAGGACAGGCAAAGCCCATGAAAGCACTCCACAGAGGCCAATCATGAGTAAGAAATGTTTCATGTTTGCCTTCTCTATTAGGTAGCAGCCTCCAAACTCTCTGCTAGTTGTTGTGTTCATGTGCCACACAGGTTCTGGCATATATACTCCAGGTCTGTGTTATAAAAGTCACAGAATTATGACTCATAGCATCTTAACATCCTCTGACTTGCCAGGCACAGAAAATAATCATGGAATGGGTTATCCCTGATTTGGCAATCCCTAATGAAGTTCCTGGAATGATTATCTTCCCAATCTGTCATTTATATCTTTCATATTTCTAGGATATGGAGTGACCAGACAGGTAGGAACAAGAAAACAACACCATTTTAACTGTTACCTCAAACACTTTTCTTTAGCAGGGCTTTTTAAAAATAGTTTTCATGTATAGCAATCTTTTCCACCACAACTTAGGACATCCCTTGGGTTTGGGTTATTAGAAATGTTTTTATTCCAGTGAGATGGACAGAGTTATAAAGGAAGGCATAGCCCTCAGTTGGCAAGACCTGCGTAAGGTTGTTAACAGTAGGATGTTTTGAAAGACATTGATTCATAGGGTCGCCAATAAATTGGAAGCAACGTGACGGCACTTTACACACACACATTATATTCTAACATGTTATAAAACGAAAGATTACTATATTATTACTGCTACTGTTTGTAATCTATTAGTTTGTAAACATAACGGCCCAATCTAGACTGGGGGCTGAAGTGACTCCAAGAGGCAGAATAGTGCTGCCCCAGTAGATTTGCCCTCCCAGGGCACTTGCTGCTGTGGAAGGGCAAATATACTGGTGGGTGGCCACTACGGCCCTCCAAAACATCTGGACGTGGTGCTGAGTGCTGCATCAGTACTCCTGCACTGCTGCTATCCCTACCAACATAGTGGAGGCATTTTAAAAGCATGGTTAAGGGTGGAGCTGACATTAGTCAGCTTCTACTTTGGCATTGCCTTCAGGTTTGCCTAGGCTGACCAGACGTCGCGCTTTTGGCGGGACAGTCCCACCTTAAAACAATTTGTCCCGCGGGTTTTTTCAAGTGTCCCGATTTTTGGAAGGCTGCCGCGACTGCCTTCTGGGTGCAAGGCAGTAGCGGCAGCTCATCGGCAAAGAGTCAAGAGCTGCTGACTGCCTTCTGGGGTGCTCCCGTTTCCCGCCCTGTCACAGGGCGGGAAACGGGAGCGCCCCAGAAGGCTGTGCGCTCCTGCGGCTGCATGTGCATGCGCACGCGCGGCCACCCACCTACCCGCCCGTCCCGGTTTACAAAGGTGACCATCTGGTCACCTTAGGTATGCCGCAGACTATGCCTCAGACTTATGCCACCATTTTGGGTAGCATAAGTCTATGTAGCCCAATGGAAGCCTTTCCAGCGGTGGGCAGGGGGGGTTGCCTCCCTGCCCCACTGAAAAGCCCTCTGGAAGCAGCACAGTGGCATGGCAGCAGCACCATCCCTGCCCACCCAGGGCTCTGGATTGGGCTGCCCAAGTCCTTAGAACCATGTTATATTTGTTTTTTTTTCAGAGATGAATAAAGCATTTAACATTAATGATATGCAGAAAGCACTATTATGCAAGAATAAACCTTTACTGTTAATATGGAAGTCTCTTGGTATAGGACAAATTCTGAGGACATTTCTGTTATAGGACTTTTTTTTTAAAAAAAAGAGAGAGATGGTGAATGCTGCCATTTTTTGATAATTATATTAAGAAACCAACAGGAATTTTGGAAATATTCTGGCATTTATTACTGAATTTCAGGACCAGCAAAGTTGTCGTGATTGGCATTTATTTGTAGTGAATGACATTTCCATGTCTTGACACAAAAACCTGGTAGAGCAGAGTGTGAAACCAAAGAGAAGGGCAAAACATTGTACTCCTGGCTGCTAAGAAGACGAGCACCATATCATGGACTGGACAGATTTTTATAAAGTACAGTGCAATAGACAGAAATCAATAATAGGTACAACATACAGCTTCAATACCACATGTCAATATATAAATTCTAGACAGCGCTGATGTATCACAATCTCAGAGCACACAGACATTAGAAAAGTTGTGTGTGCCTCACAACTTCACTCGAGGAGATTCCCACCATGACTAGCTGATCTTTACTGTACTGGACAAGCTGTGTTAAGGCAGCATTTGGAACTGTTTATGGTGCCAGGTCCACCCATATGCAAAGCTACGTATCTCCCTTATGATCAAGGTTGTGGCAAATTACCACATAAACAAAGTCTGTCTATGAAACCTCGTAATGTGATGTCACTCCATGAGCAATAACCCAGTGCTTGCACAGGGGACTACCTACCTTTAAGTAGTCTTAGAGTGGCTTACAAATGCCTCCCCTCCCCCACCAACAGACTCTGTGTGAGGTGGGTGGGGTTGAGAGAGTTCTGAAAGAACTGTAACTGGCCCAAGGTCATCCATCAGGCTTCATGTGTAGGAGTGGCAAATCAAGCTTTGTTTTCCAGACTTCAATCCAATGCACATTTGAGGAAGCACGGAATTAAACCCAGTTCTCCAGAATAGAGTCTGCTGCTCTTAACCACTACACCACGCTGGGTTCCTTTGTCCATTCTTTTGCTTCCAAAAATTAGATTCTTCACTCTATATTTTGTGGCTGACTTCTGGTTTTCCCCTCATACACAAAATACAAGAACAGGTGGGAGGAGAGAAAACAGGGACACTGAGGGATGGATGTGAAGCAGCTTGGAAAATAAGTTGTCGGGTGTGCGTCTTTTTCAAAACTGGAAAAATGAACCCAATAAGCTTCAACCATTTCATTTGTTAAGGTAACAAATTAGGGAGAATTACTATTCCTTTATTGTGTTGTATTCATTTCCTGGCACCTGGCTGTAGGATTGAGAGATTTCAAGGAAGTGAGAAGGAAGAGGTGGTAGTTAAGGGGAAGGGGGAAATCGTATGATTTGACATTGACACTTCCCCTTTAAGTCAAACAGATCTTGCAACAAAATAGAATTTGGGGGTAAATAAAGACGAATAGCACAACTGCAGTGAATACAAGAACAAAAAGGACCCTAGAGGTTATAACAGCAATGGAGTTGTTGAAATGAGAAGAAAGAGGAGGAAGTGGACAGCGTTTGTGCTGTATTTGTAAGATAGCATTAAGGAAATGCTGGATGCTGAAACAATTTCACCTGAAGGCTAGGACCAGTAAGGCTACACACAAAGAGTAAGTTTAGCCACTGATGCCCAGAAAACTGCTATATGCCCTTCACCCAGACCTGGATGGCGCCAGGCTAGCCTGATCTCATCAGATCTTGGAAGCTCAGCAGGATCCAAAATTGTGCTTATAACAGTTCACTCAATGAAATAAAGTCATTGAAATCAGAAATCAGAAAGAGATTGAGACTGCAAAGGGCAGCCATGAAGAAGCCAGAGAAGATCCTCAAGTATAAGGGTGTGACTCGGTCAACCAAGATCAGGATGATTTATGTCGTAGCATTCCCATTCCCAGTGCAAATGTGAAAGACGGACAGTGAAGACAGCAGATAGGAAGAAAGAGGGTTCATTTGAAATGTGTTGAAGGAGAGTTTTATGGATACCATGAACCGCCAACAAGACAAATAGGCAGGTTCTAGATTAAATCAAGTCTGAACTCTACAAGCTGAAAGGTCTAAACTGAGGTTACTGGAGTCACATTATGAGAAGACAATAACACTAGGAAAAACCATGGAAAAGACAATAACACTAGGAAAAGTTGAAGGCAGCAGAATAAAAGGACGATCCAACGTGAGATGATCCAATAAAGGAATCCATGGACTACATTTTGCAAGACTTGAGCAAGGCAGTTAATGAAGGGATGTTTGGAGGTCATTAATTCATAGTCATCATAAGTCAGACAATCCAGTTCATAGCACAAACACACAAGAGGGAGAGTTTGAAAAGAGAGGGAGTTCAGTAGGTATATGTTGTCACTGTAAGACTTGTGTTTGAATCTGCCATTTCCATCATTGGGACTGATCTCTATAGTCTGGAGATCCACTGTACTTCCAGAAGAACTTTAGGCCGCACCTTGAGGTTGGTAACTGTAAGTCGTCTTAGTAAGCACTGTTACTACTGGTTGCAGGTCCTGATTGGAGAAAATCATTTACGCATTAGTGTCAAACTTAGCTTAAAGGAAGACCGTGAATTTGGAAACTCCCAGTTTGCTCATAATTTGTAATTCGACCAGCAAATCCCACTGAAAAAACGTATATAAGCTCTTTATCCTCTCAAATAAAGCAAAGTTTTCTTAAGCGATTGATGACTGTTTTCTAATCAAAACAAGTTTGCTAAAAACATGCAATGTTTAAAGAGGAAACAAACTAAGCAAAGGAATACTGGAAATTTCACCAGACCTGCTTGTAAGGATTTCCCCTCAGATTGAGGAACTCAGCCACAGAGCCAGGTGGTATACTCTTGGAACAAGGGCCAATTGGGAGTGGAGGTGGGGCAAAGACTGCTCTGAACATACTTGAAACATTTGGTGTGGTAACATCCTTCTGTCTTTGGAACCCTTTCTGCCCAACCACTTTTCTCGTTTCTGCCTGTTTACCGTCCTAGACCTCTCCAGTTCTTCTTTTGGAGATCTCCATTGGTGAAATTTAGACTTGTAAACGGCTTAGTGGGAGGGAAAGTGGCATGGCATAGCCCAATCTTGTCAAATCTCAGAAAATAAGAAGAGTCAGTAGATGGAAGGAAGACCACTAAGGAGGACTTTGCAGAGGAAGGAAATGGCAAACCATTTCTATTTGATAAACAGAAATGCCTTGAAAAGCCCCTTGGTGGAGTGGCCATAAGCCAACTTTGACTTGATGGCATTTTAGACACACACACACACACGTCTCAGCATCAGCACTAATCTCTGAGTTTGTATAATTCTGTCTATTATGCAGATTTGTGGAGTAATCATAGTAAAGTTGGAGACCACAGCTCATTAAAAGGTTCAATCTCTGGCAGTTCCAGTTGAAATTTCAAGGCTAGGAAATAACTCTGTGAAATTGAAACCTTAGAGCCTCACAGGCTGTCAGTTATACTGGTTGTGTGAATGTGAATCTCAACTTTTCTAGGAATAAACAGTTTAGTTTTTGTTCTGTAAACATCTCAGTTTTCGCTATGAATGTAAATTTGAACTTTTCAGATCTGCTTGCTGAAATGCCGATGGGTAGAAAATATTAACTTCGTTGCTTTATCTACAGTTAACGATGTGCCAGCCATTCATAAAATGTTGCTTTAAAGACTGTAAAGTGTAGATTTGTTTGGTAACTTGGAACGGTTCCCTTAAAGTGCACCTTTGGATATGTTGCAGACATCTCCTCACAAAAGGAAAAACTGAGGAGTTGTTTCTCATTTAGGGGGGGGGGGGAGATTTTTCTCTATTCTCTTCTTTCAATAGAAATTAGGAAATATAATAGACTTTAGTTGGGATGCCTTCAAGAAGAATGACTAGTTTTAAAGTGTTTCCCTTGACAAATAGGTACTCTGGGTTTTTATGCAGTTGACGGTACACTGGGCCACCGCTATAAAGAGTTTAAAGAAAGCCTGCTAATATAACAAACACTGTTACAAACTGATGCTAGAGACATAGAAAAAGTGGGCGCAAAGATTCACACTCAAGGCTACCATAAATAACTGATAGACATCCTGTCGCCTAATGTATTCCTACAAAGTTATGATAATGCCAATGCGCTTTGATCAGCAATTGAAGGATGAGAACCATATATTGTTATGCCAAAACATCCCCCAGACTCTGGAATAACCAGGTCAGCATTTCGGGTTTGGGGTGCCATCTTTCAATGTAAAATCTCCTTCCAGGGGATGCATTTAGGTGAATCTTTTGGATTACGGATTGTATGAAGGGGAATTCACATGTATTAATATGTACAAGGAGGGTCTTCTCTGACCTCACTGATGATGTTAACATGACGACTCTGTGGACAGTATAAAGCTTGAAGTTCGGTTGCATATTTTGCTTCTTCCTAAAAGAAAATTGGTGCTGCAGCCAAATAAAGAATTCTCTTATTTCACTCTACCTCTCACCCCTTCCGTTGTTTATTGGGCCAGCACTTTGGAAAACATAACTGGTGTAAATCGCAGACATATCAGTTGGAGCCTACATTAGAATACGTTGGTCCAGAATTTACAGAGTTGGTGCAGTTTTGAACGGATATTCCTGCACGTGTAGGAAACCAGTTCAGAATGAAGAGGTGCAGTTTGGAACGGATCTTTTGGTTGGTTATAGCTGTCCAGCACTGTTTGAAACCCAACATGTGATGGATTGTCTCTATAAAGGAAATCATAGCCCTCGTTTTGCAATATCTGAACAAGGTTGTTGATGAGATGAAGTTCTGGAGGACATTGATTCATAAGGTTGCTATAGGTTGACGGCACTTAAAACCAGTCCCAGAACTGGTGAATCCATAGAACAAGTAGTAGATTCAGGGAGAGGAGAAAGGATGAAGAAAAGGGGAAAAGGAAGAGGTAGTGTGGACAGTTGATTATCTTTTCAGCAGACTGGTTCCCTTTGGCTGTCCATATCCTGATTTATTGCAGGCAGGTAAGTATTACGCATCATCACTATTACAAATAACATTCTAATAAGGCCAGTCTACATGCCACTCATGGAAAACATTGACTCAGTGTGTAGCAGCAGTATAAAAAGGGCAGGTTTTATGCTAGGCATTATAAGGAATGGGATTGAATTCAAAACATCCTGCTTCATGATGCCCTTGTATAGCTCTATGGGACAGTTGTATTTGGAATATTGTGTTGGGAAGGGTGGAAGATTTTTTCCTATGAGGAAAAACTAAGATGTGTGATGTTTTCCAGTTTATAGAAAAGACAACTAAAAATTTACATGTTTTGCAGAAACTGGATAGACATGACTTTTCCTTCCCCCTCCAAAATATTAAGAACGGAGAGCTTCCAATGAAGTCCATGGGTGGCTCATTTATGGCTGGTGGAAGACAGGGGGCGTTTCCCCACTCACCACGACCCTCTCTATGTCGCGTGCTGCTCTCAGCGCGCGTAATTTCTGGCGCATGCCCAGGCGTCCCCACGACCCTGCACTCTGTGCGGGGTCATCAAAAGGCACCATTTACAAGAGCGCCAGGAATGACGCAGGTTGAGGGGGCATGGCAGCTGCAGCGTTGGGGCGGCTGCGTTGTCGCCGCCCCTGTCGTGGGGAGTGCCGGGGGACCCTGCGCTACTTGAGGAGAGTAGCGCAGGGCTTAAGGTAAGTGGGGAAAGGCCCAGGGTTTCTTCACTCAAAGAGTAATTAACTCCAGGAATTCATTGACCTGGGATGTTGTGATAACCACTAGTTTAATTGGCTTAAAGGATGATTAGACAAATTCATGGAAGATACTCCCAGCAATGGCTAGTAGCCATAAGTCTACCATTGAAACCTTAAATTCAGAGGGGAGCAACCCACAGTATACCAGTGCTAGAGGACAACAGCAGGAAGAGGCTTTGACCCCATGCCTTCCTTATAGTTCTTCTGGAGACATCTGGTCGATCATGTTGTAAAATAGATGGCTGGATGGAAGGACCATCCGTCAGATCCAACCCACCTGCTCTTGTGTTCTTCGGCTGATCAGCTAAATAGAACAAAACCACCTGAATCATTTTGGGTATTTCCAAATTTGAATCAGATGGCAAGGAGTTGTTTTAATGAGCATTTTGGGCTTCTTGTTGGCTCTTCCCCTGAACACTTTCAATGAATCAGATGTATAGTTTGGAAGTATTTTGTCACAGAGAATCAAGCCAAGAAATTATTCTGAAACTTCCTCAGACTGACGTGTGGGTTTTATGACAGAAGGTTTAAAAGAACTCTGCCATGTTCTAGAATAACCTCAGCTGGGAATTTTCCTACCCTGCAGCCATTACCTAACTTTCACCTGGCAGAGCTATTCACTGGAAACGGAAGAAAAGCACAGAACAAAAATGGTTTGTAGTGTCTGAGCTCGTATAATCTTGGTTTCTCTTCAGATTGTAAACATCTTTTGCCTTTTACTAAACAGCATGGATAGTTTACAAATTTGGAGATCACTGTATATGGGGACATGATACCAAATTGTGGCCATAGGAGCACAAATCCTCCCAAGGAGGCCAAATTATCCCTGCCACTTAGGCTAAGGTGACCAGATTTTTACTCCTGTAACGTGGGGCGCGCGCGCATGCGCGCGCACTCGTGTGGCCACTGGAGCACACTGCCTTTTGCGGCGCTCCCCAGTCAGGAAACAGGGAAGCCACCCAGAAGGCAGTGCAGCAGCGCAGAAGGCGCACGCAGCTGCAGGAGCGCACTGCCTTTTGCGGCGCTCCCCGTGCGCCTCCTGTGCTGCCGCACTGCCTTCTGGGGCGCTTCCTTCTGTGACAGGGCGGGAAACAGGGAAGTGCCCCAGAAGGCAGTGCGGCAGCGCAGGAGGCGCATGCGGCCGCAGGAGCGCATTGCCTAATCGGGACAATTTTAAAACCCTGCGGGACGCGGGACACATTGCGGAAAAGCGTGAGTGTCCCGCCAAAAGCGGGACGGCTGGTCACCTTAACTTAGGCCCCTTCCGCACATGCAAAATAATGCACTTCCAATCCACTTGCAATACACTTTGCAGCTGGATTTTACCATGCAGAATAACAAAATCCACTTGCAAACTATTGTGAAAGGGAATTGAAAGTGTATTATTCTGCATGTGCAGAAGGTGCCTTAGAAAGACTGAAGCCGTGAGTTGGTGGCTGCTTCCCATGGGTTAGGGGTGATTTCTCTCAGAGTTCAGAGGCTTCAGTAGCTACTTGATTCCAGCCCTCTTCAAAAACTTCTAAAGAAGTCCTGAATCCAGAAACCGGAACCCTTCCTTTTTCTATTACTCTTAGTTTTTTCAGCAACATCACTTGAGCACTGTGTTTGTGTTGTGTAATGAGACAGGAAATTGAGCAACTCATATTTGACAGAACAACAAGCCATATTTGGGAAGCTTTTTTTTAGAAAAAAAAGTGCTGTGTAAAACGTGTCCTGAGATGACTATAGTTTCTTTTTGATCACTGGAGTGATAAGGTTGAGTGATGTGCTTTTTTTGTTCCTAAAAGGCCACCCAGGGTGCACAAATGTGCTGGAGGGCCATGGCATTGTTTCCAAGAAAACGGCAGGCAACAGAATGCCAGAGAGCACAAATGCACATGTTCTGTCATTTGCTGCCCGAGGATGGGACCATCCCATTTCGATGCCCCTCGACCCAATAACCACACCATACTTCTGGCTGGGGTAAATTGCTTGGCCATAGCCATCTGCTTATTGTGCAGTAAGAAGCATGAGGCGCAGAATGGGATATTTATCTGATTTGGAACACTGGGCAGCCCCTCCTCTTCTTATGTTCTTATGTTATGTACTTATCTCTACTGAAACCCTGGGAACCGCTGCCACTCTAAGCAGATCCTTTGATGAATCAAGGATCTCATTCAGTGTAAGACAGCTTCATGTGTCCATGATCAAAAAAGTACATTGAATCACTTGAGAAGCTGAGAGCACATGCAGTGCTCTGACTTCTGCTAGTTCCAGCTTAGATATGGCTTGGTTCTGGTGGGTTTTCCGGGCTGTGTGGCCGTGATCTGGTGGATCTTGTTCCTAACATTTCGCCTGCATCTGTGGCTGGCATCTTCAGAGGTGATTCACAGAGGGAAGTCTGTTACACACTGTGTCCCTCTGTGACACAGACTTCCCTTTGTGATACACTTCTGAAGATGCCAGCCACAGATGCAGGTGAAACGTTAGGAACAAGATCCACCAGACCGTGGCCACACAGCCCGGAAAACCCACCAGAACCAGTTGAATCCAGCCATGAAAGCCTTCAACAATAGATATGGCTTGTTTGTTTGTCTACCTAACCCATGGGCCTCCAACAGACAGCTTGTGAAGTTCTAGTAGTTCATTGGCTATTGAGTTAGACTTTTTCTTTAAGCATTGAGTAGGTTTCTCTCCTTGCTGCTTAGCTCACAGCTTAATTTCTGGTGCTCTTCTATGTTTTCCTATTGATCTACAACAATAAACAAACACACAAACAAACAAACAAATAATCTAAATCTGATGCTCTTCCAGAGTGGCGTTCTGTTTCTAGGACACAACAAAAATTGGAAGCAGGTTGGGGGGGGGAATAATTCAGGATATTTTGTTCTAGAGGAAGGCTTCTTAAAAGAGCCTGGGGTATAAAATCCAAACTCTTCTTCCTCTGAATTGAATTCACTAAACCCTTCAAGTTGCACATTACAGTCTTGAAGCCTTTTGTCACAACCCAGTTAATAGGCTGACTCAAATAGACAGGTGGACAGATCTGTGAGGAAGCTAACAGAGACACAAAAGAAACACACTGAACAGGGCCCATCCAAAATATTAAAAACATATAGTCGTAGTATAAAACATTTACCCAATTCCCCAACTTGAACTACAACTGAACAAGATCCCCTGAGGAGGAAAGCAACTCAAGTAGTCATGCTTCGGGAGATTTGTGAGGTAACTGAGGAATTCAAGCTGGGGTTAAGATAAAAGAGTCATCACCCCATATCTGCTCACATAAGCTCAGGGGAGGAAAACCAACAGAAGATCAGTACAAAACATTTACAGGAAAACATAAGCACAGCACCAGACATTTTATATTTTCTTGTTTGAAGTCATTTTACACTATCTTTTGATAAAAGGAGATACCAAGGTGGCTCAAAACATTAGAAAATTCCTTCACTTATAATGATCAAAGATTAGAAGGCTAAAGCAAAACACGTAGCCAGGATCTGCACAAGATGCTAACATAAGCAGCACGAATTACATTAAAATTAAATGGCGCATCACCACCAAATTTCCTCTCCCATACCCACCATACCCCTCTGATTCCAATTGAAGAGGTTTTTTTAATCCTGAAAGCCTTGAGGTCTCATATATATAGTGGGTGTTGTCTTATGGAAACGTGACCAGAATCTTGATTGTCTACAGTGCCAACAAGTATTTTTGGCAGACTTTTTAATGAGAACTAAGTGGTTGTATATCTGATCTTCCTACAGTTTTAATTCCCTGCAGGAATTTGAAAATGTACACAGTTCTAAGTGACTCATTTGTACTCTATTGATATAATATGGGGGGGGGGGGGGTTTAAGAATTAGCAGATTTTCCATTCCATTTTTCTAGTGTTTTGTATGTTCACTCTGACCTATATTCTGACTGATTGTTTTAACTAAAAAAAAATAAAATTAATTACAGAGTTGGAGCATACACTGTTACCCAATGGTGGGAAGTTTCTCCCTTTTTGTGTGGGGACATTAGCTGGAACAGACTCTTGGCATTGCAAAAATCCGGGCAACACGGGGTCTTGATCGCCTATTTCATCTGCAAACAATAACAAGGGAGTTTTCCTCCTAGCTAAAGTGGGGCAATGAGAGTTCAACTTTGTAAGACAGAGAGTTGTCCAGTGATACTGAACACTGTCTATTGGGAAAGTGGGCTTCTTGTAGGGAAAAAATAGACCTCCCTCCCCCCACCCAAGCGTTAAGCAGAGTGATCCTAAGTCTCCCTAGACAAAAAGGATTTCCTGCCCTTCCTGGGAAGCACAAGAGACAGACATTAATCTTAGTGGTGGGTGATCAGTCCAATGGGTTGAGACATCAGCCTGATGTGCCCAGGGAAGTTAGCTGAAAAGATTACAGCTGTGAAACAATGACAGTGCAAAGTAAGGTGGTCGTTCAAGGTATTACTCAGAGAAAGAAACTTTGGTTAGTGCAATACAGGGCAGGTAAGCACATTAATATATTTATTGTCTTCAGTGGGGTATACGGTCCAGGAAACTCTCTCCAGAGCAAAGTCTTTTGTGGAGACTTAATCCTGTCAGGAAGGGTGTGAGAGAATCTTATTCAAGTTGCTTTGGAGGGAGACAAGTCCAGACAAAGTTCTTTTTCCTTGTAGGTATATTGAGCTAATGCCCAAAGATAGGCTCCCCCATGTTGGGACACTGTGCTGGAAAGCACCCAAGGTTGGCTGAGGTGGTAGAGGTGCCACTGTTGTTCATTAATAAAAGGGTTCCTTGGTCCACCACAGGTCAGTCTGGCAACAGTGCAGTGTGTTGCAAATTTCAAATCACTTCTATCTTTCTTCAGTATTTCACAAAACATCTAAAACTGCTCCACATTAACGGAATTTAAAGCTGTACCAATAATGTTTCTGTGTGGGGCTTTGCTGAAATGTGTGCGCAAGGTACTGTCAATCTGTGGTGACTTATGGAAACCCCAGCAAGGGTCTTTCAAGGCAAATGAGAAACAGAGGTGGTTTGCCATCACCTTCCCTGCAGAGTCTTTCTTGGTGGTCTCCCATTCAAGTACTGCTCCTGCTTAGTTTCCAAGATCTGATGACATCAGGCGATACCATGCCATTTTTCCTCCTCCTTGCTGAAATGTGTGTGTGTACCATCAAGTCACAGCTGACTTATGGCAACCCCTTTTCAAGGCAAGAGACATTTCGAGGTGGTTTGCCATTGCCTGCCTCTGGGTGGGCTGAGAGACCTCTGAGAGAATGGTGATTGGCCCAAGGTCACCCAGCAGACTTCATCTGGAGGAGTGGGAAATCAAACCTAGTTTGCCAGATTAGAATCCCCTTCTCTTAACCACTACACCACACTGGCTCTCCCTTTGCCACAATACACAGTGACAAAAAGGTCCTATTTTGATATCCCCTGACATTCGGAGGGACCATGCTGACCCTGGAAGTCATGACTTTATTTATTTATTTATTTATTTATTTATTTATAGGCCGCCTCATCCCTGAAGGGCTTGAGGCGGCTCACAACATGACTGTTTCCAGAACAGTAAATCAATATAACATAAAATCTTAACTCATTAAAACTCAGCAGCAATTAATAACAATAAATACAGATTAAACAACAAAGGTTGCGTAAAAACACACACACAGGCGCCCGGTCTACAGGCCAAAGGAGAGGGGAGGAGAAGGCAGGCCCCAGGATGGAATCAGGGCCCTACCAAGATGGAAAAGGCAGCTTAGTTCCAGTTTCAATGGGGGGGGGGGGGCTATAGAACCAATAGAACATTGCATATTGCAGTGGTGGAAAGTGCCATCAAGTCACACTGAACTGTATTAAATTTCTCTTCGGCTATCACACATGAAATCCAACTCATGGTATTGGTTCTGTCCTCCATGATCTACAGACTGACCTGATACATAATTTATAATGCACTCAAAGTTTTGGTGGCAGTGTGACCTTGGGAGAAATTTGGATTAAGTTGGGGGGAGGGGGGTTATGCAAGCACCCCATATTTATTAAATGGCACATTACAAGATGTAGACTGCAGTCCTAAGAACACTTCCTGTGAGTAAGCCTCACAGAATAAAATGGGGCTTACATTTGAGTTGACCTGGTTAGGATTGTTCTTATAAGCTTCCAAAAGTCCATTTAATACCCCCCCTTCTTTCAGCCATAAAAGAAAAGAAGCAATGAGTTGCCATTGCCTGCCTCTGTGTGGGCTGAGAGACCTCTGAGAGAATGGTGATTGGCCCAAGGTCACCCAGCAGACTTCATCTGGAGGAGTGGGAAATCAAACCTAGTTTGCCAGATTAGAGTCCCCTTCTCTTAACCACTACACCACATACTACCCAGTATATAAACAGCAAATTATAAAACAAGGAAGTGATATCCTGGAGTTTCCTGTCCTCCTGTGGAAGTTTAATTTTCCCATTATCAGGAATAAGCCTGAAAAAAATGGAAATTTGTCTGGAGAAGGCATACAAGAAGGAGTGGTGAAGAACTAGCTTCTGGCTTTTTTTTTTTTAGAAAAAAAATCACATTTGTTTCCTTTAAAAACAATAAATTAAATTCACTTCTTCACTGGGGAGCTGCCTTCAAACTGCTCAAGGTGGTGGGCTTAAAGGAGATAGATCAAAATACTAACAAGAAGCCCTTACTGCAAAGGATGACATTTGAGATTCAGAGGGGCAACAGTTTATGCCAAGATCTTCTTGATCTTGGCTGGCAAACTGTTATAATCTCTTTGCATGTTATGGCAAGTGGTGCCAGGGGGTTGGAACATCTGTTATTTCAGATGGGTGTGTTGTACCCATCTGTTTCCCTCCCATCTTTCCATCTTCGTGATGTAGTTGTTACTGGAAAAAAAGTAAACCACAGAACGCTTTAGGCATTATCCAACTGAAGCAATTTACAGGAAATTTGGGGGGTTACTGACAAATTTGGTGGGCATATTCTGAGCCCCTAGGGGGAGGAGGCTTACTAATTTAATAAATAAATAAAATATGTTCTCTGTTACTATATAACAAGTTGGGGCCCACAAGGAATCGGCAAGGAGGGACAATTTGGGAATCTTAACATGCTCACCATGATTTTTCCACCCTAGAAGAGAGTTGGTGATAAATGTGAAGAATGGTGACGGTGTGTGGGGAGAACAACCAATCTGGAAATTCTTTATGTCCTGCAAAATTCTCCCTGTTCTGCCCCCCAAGTGAATCTGTTTTTGGTGCCCTGTACTTGGCTAGGACAGAGTGGGGGAGACACAAGCCCGGTTCAACGGTTCAACAATAGGTTTATTACTTAAGAGAATTAAGACCCTAACTCCTCCCTTGGGTCTATCTAAATTACAGCACTTGCTTGCCTTGAGCAGATTTGAAGCTGTAGACTGTGTCTTCTCTTGGCTGCTTTCAAGAAAGTCCACTGTGTCTTGCTTCCTTTTAGTCCTTTCAGTCCTTGTCTGGTCCTAATTGCTGTTAACCTTAACTTGTGCTCTATGGACCACCAAATATGTCATGAATATTCCAGTCTCCAGCTACCCTTGGCACCTCGCTCTGACTGACTCGCAAGAGCTAAAACAGGGGATTGCTGAGTAAAGAGGGAAACTACCTATTGGGAAATGTCTCAAAGGGACAGGGGCTAACTAAAATACCCCCTCTTAGAAGACTTAACAATGAATTATGGGGAAACTGAATCTTAATGGGGAAATAACAAAAGCCTCTGTGGGGGCATGACACTCCCACTTCAGGATTCTCTTCCCCAGTGGTTCCCAACCTTTTTTCACTCATGTACCCTTTAGCAACCCATTTCCCTAAAATTGTACCCCTGTATGAGCAAACCCATTATGTAATTTTTTGTGTACTCCCAAACATTCTGGCGCATACCCTGAAGGTATATGTAGGCCAGATTGGGAATCACAGCACTACGAATTTTGCTTATCTGGCCACTGGAAACAGGAATGGAGAAATGACACTATACGACCAGTTTTTGAAACTCTTGAGAAAAAAGGTTTTGTAATGGAAAACTTCCTTTCAAATTGTCTCTTCCAAACAGTTTTTTTTTTTTAAAAAAGAAAATGTTATTTTGTAACCACCCATTTCTTCTCTCAAAAGCATCTGAGGACAGTACGGGCAAGCAAAGAAGTGATATAATGAAAGAAAGTTTGTCATGAGAAGCTGCATTTGGAAATCTTCTCAAAACTAGTCACTTGGCAAAAAAATAGCTGTAAAATTCCAATTCCTTTGATGAGCATATCAGTTCATTAGCAAATTCAACTTCCTTTAATGAGCATCATACGATGCAATTGCTTCCTGGGACTTCAAAGGATTTTTTTTTTTTGGTGGAAATCTATTTCTGAAATCTTTTCTTCAAAACAAGCAATCCTTCTAGAAACCACAAATCTGTACTTCATAAGCTGTAAGAACAAATTTATCTCATATCATTTCAGAGAAGGCTTGTCGAGTCATAACTGACTCTAGCAGTCCAATCCAGGGGTGTGCCCATGTGAATCCACCTATGGCCAGATCAGGTCAAGATGGCACCCCAAACCCAAATGCTGACCTGGTTATTCTGGAGTCTGGGGGATGTTTTGGCACCTCAATATATGGTTCTTATCCTTCAATTTCTGATCCAAGCACATTGGCATTATCATAACTTTGTAGGAATGCATTAGGCGACAGGATGTCTATCAGTTATTCAAGGCAATCTTGAGTATGAATCTTCGTACCCACTTTCCTTGTATCTCTAACATCAGTTTTATAACAGTGTTTGTTATGTTAACAGGATTTTCTTTGAACACTTTATAGTGGTGGCCCAGTGTACTGTTAGCTGCATAAAAACCCAGAGCACCTATTTGTCAAGGGAAACACTTTAAAACTAGTCATTCTTCTTTAAGGCATCCCATCTAAAGTCTATTATATTTATTTCCTAATTTCTATTGAAAGAAGAGGATAGAGGGGAAAAATCCTTTCCCTTTTTTCTATATGAGAGGAGATGCCTATAGTTTGCATTCTTTAAAGCTCCATTGCATGAATGGCTGGCACATTGCTAACTGTAAATAAAGCAATGAAGTTAATTTTTTTTACTAATAAGCATTTCAGCAAGCAGATCAGAAAAGTTTAAATTTACATTCCTAGCAAAAACTGAGATGTCTACAGAACAAAAACGAAACTGTTTATTCCTAGAAAAGCTGAGATTCACATTCATGAAAGGACTACACAGCATTTTCAGTTGTCGTTTCATCCTCAAAGATGACACCAAACCACGAGAAATTGTTTTAAAATTAAGTGGCAGTATATATTTGGTTGAGATGTTTGTTCTGCTTTTGCTTCAGTTACTGGAATAGCAATGGACGTCTGGGTTTTTCTCTTCATAGTCATGGATGAGAAATGAAAAGACAGATTTTTCCTCTCACCTGCTCAAGCGAGCCTAGCTCTGTCACCAACACACACCTTTTTTTTCTGTCAAGTCACAGCTGATGTATGGTGACCCCATATGGTTTTCAAGGCAAGAGATGTCAGGAGGTGGTTTGCCATTGCCTGCTACGCTGGTCATTCCCTGGAGGTCCCCCATTCAAATACCAGCCAAAGTCAAGGGTCAAATCCCCACTACCGTCTTAGCCAGGTTTCAGAACGCAAACTAAGCAGGTTTGAGGGACGACCTCCCCATTGCTTGCGTGGCAGATTCCGTTTGTGGCGCTCGTTCTCCCCATTAATCCGCATTCCAGTAGGACCTGGTTGCAAGTGGCATTGACCCCATTAACATGGTTCAGAGCTGATCCAAGGGAAGGGATAAGGGTTGAAACCCTGACTCGTTTCCCGCCCTGGAGTGTGATGCGGAATTTGGGCAACCGATCAGCGCTGTGATGTGCACCAGCCTTTTCTTGGTTTCATTTCCGCTTTCGCGATTGGCCAGCAGAAGGGGACGCAAACGTTAAACAGTGAAACGTGTAACTTTGAATCGTTAATGGTTTACACAGGTAACGATTAACTGTTTGCACAATTAAACAGTTAAACGTTAAACTTTTACACGCTGGTTTTTTTATCATGCCCCTACAATGTACGTTTCCGCAGTGGGAAAAGGTCCCGCCCCATTAAGGCACGCCAGCCAATCAGGGGAGACCGGCAAAGCGAGCTCGCCTGGTAGTGGAGATTGCTAAGAGTTCTGCAACCGGGTGTGTCTGCTGTGTGCTCGCTGCGGTGGGGAGGGAGAAACTCCGATGAAGAGGACACGGTTTCACAATGAACAGGTTTGGATCTGCGTGTAAATTTCAAGTGGGGATTTGACCAAGGTTGAGAGTGTGTGACTGGCCCAAGGTAACCCAGCAAGATTCCATGGCACGAGTGGGGATCTGAACCTAGTCCAGCATCTTAACTATCACACCACACTGACTCTCAACACACACATAAAAAACCCATCATCATCTACTCTAGGCTCCAGCCTCAGGTCCTGTTTACTGCCACAGTGTCTTATTTTGGCAGCCGGGTGAGGAAAGGGCTGTATCTCCTATGGCATTTGCATAAAAATCAACTGAGAGTCATCAGCAAAAGTTAGATGAGCAAAGAAGCTTCTCTGATAGTTGGCCAGAATAACTCACATAGAGCCCAATCCCTGGAAAGATTCCAGACTGGGCTTGCTACCTGGCCTGGACAAGAAAGCGCTGCTTGTTGTCACCACTGCAACATCTACTAATATCACCATCACTAATAGCACACTATGCTGAGGCTATATCGAGCCTTTGTCTGACCATCTCACCACACCCACTTGACAGTAGCTAGGCCTGAAAGAAAGCAGTCCATGTGTTTAATTCCACAAGCTCCTAAATCAACAAGGTAACAACAGGGTGACAGAATGGTACTGCCTCACTGTGACCAAACTTCAGTTCTTTTTTCAACAGACGAATGGAGCTGTTTTGAAGGGGAGGGGGGGCAACTTAACTGTTGCACAATTAAATGTTTGTTTTGGCTTTTGTTAGCATTTGACTTTCTTACGTAGCAATTTTAACTACCTCGGTGCCCATCCTTCTGTGGGGAAACCTGTTTATTATATCTTGGCAGAGAAAAGTAATAGCAAGAACCGCTGATTCAGTCTGTGTCAGCAGTCCCCTAAATCACTGGTTGACTGGGTTTATTATCAAGAGTGTCAGCTTCTGTATTACTAACGGTGAATCTCATTCTCTGGCAGGAAACGGTGAAATATTGCATGAGGCTTAATTCTTTGGTTGGTTGCTGTGTTCTTGCTAGTAACTTTTCAGAGCTGACCTTTTATTCCAGTACCAACCAAATAACAAGGGAGAGGTGCCACCTAGTGTTGTTTCTGAAAGTTTTTTCACATACAACTGACGATTGAAATAATGCATAGATTATTTTTCTTCAAATATGTAGGTAGGGGATGGGTTGGAAAGATGCTCTGTCTGAACTGGAGGCCTTCTTATCCTGGCTCCTACCTACCGTGTTTCCCCGAAAATAAGACAGTGTCTTATATTAATTTTTGCTCCCAAAGATGTGCTATGTCTTATTTTCAGGGGATGTCTTATTCTTCCACTCCACAGCTGCATGCTCTGGTGTTCTGTTCGACGGGCATGTTTCCAAATAAAAACTTCACTACGTCTTACTTTTGGGGGATGTTTTATATTTAGCACTTCAGCAAAACCTCTACTATGTCTTATTCTCAGGGGATGTCTTATATTCGAGGAAAAAGGGTACTAGTTTTGTCCTATGAGATTGTGTGGATGGGTTGGTAGTCACGGGCAAGGACGTGGCAAATCTGGCCACAAACTCAGTGAAATCGACCCTGTTCAAAAGTGGCAATCAGATGTGAGCTGATCATTCAATCTATTCCGTTCATGTTGAGCAGCCAGAAATGCCTGCTGAAGTGGTTTGTATCAGGTTTTTCTGAACCTTTTCATGCACAAAGATGCCGCTGATTCAAACTGATCGGCTTCCGTGAGTATCACTAAGGTCTACTTTGATGAACACTGAAGAGTAGAATTTTGCTGAAAAACAGATTTTATTAATGACTGATTTACATGGCAAGCAGTCTAATCCAAAAGAAGGTGGTAAAGCAGCAGCAGGAGATGGCGCTGCCACACTGCCTCCAAAGGGGCAATCGGAAGTATGGGCACTAGAGGAGAAAGGGTGAAACTGAACTACCCAGCAAAAGCCCATTGCCCAGAGTGACTTATGTTGCACTTTTCAGTGGCGTAAGTCTGCTCCACTGGGAGGAAGTGTTCCTGGCCTGAAACTACACTGGGAGCCAACCAGTGGTGGGATCCAAACATTTTAGTAACAGGTTCCCATGGTGGTGGGATTCAAACTGTGGCGTAGCACCAATGGGGTTGGGCGGGGCACAACGGGGGCATGGCCGGGCATTCTGGGGGTGGGGCATTCCTGGGCGGGGCTGTGGCAAGGACGCAGCTACTGCGCCAGTCCTTGGGTGGGAAACGAATGCACGCAGGCGCAGGCTGCCACACATGCCAGTGAACCTCCTGCTAGACTGCTTCAAGTTCTGCGCGCTGCTGCTGAGAGGAGGGGCGTAACTAAGGCAAAAATCACGTGGCAAAATCACCAATTAGTAACCCCCTCTCGGCACACACAAATAATTAGTAACCTACTCCCGGGAACCTGTGAGAACCCACTGGATCCCACCTCTGGAGCCAACTAACATCAGCTTCGCCTTCAGGAATGACCCTGAAACATCCCACCACCCCATGCTGGCACAGGCAGTCGAATAGAGGCCTGCCACAAGGACCAGCTTCTGGATTTAGCCACTGTGCATCCATGCAGTGACCATGCAGCTGCCCAGCACTAAGGTATGTGGCTCAGTGGGCATGGACTTCTGTGTAGGGCTTCTGCCATTTCAGCTGCATAGAAAATGTTGGGTGCAAGGTGAGGGCAAAACTGACCAGAGGGCAAAGCGATTGGGTGAGAAAAATAAGATGCCTCTTGAGCTCTGCATTTCACACAGTCAGGCAGGAGTCATCTCGCAGGCAGCTTGGGGGAAAAGGTGCACTTTGAAGCGTTTTTTAAAAGATGTCTTGAGCAGAAATAAGGCATTATGAGGACATCTTGAGAAAAAGGCTGTGTTGAGTGTCTTCCCGAGACACCTTTTCTTGCATCCTCACGAAGTCTTATTTCAGTTGTGCGGAACGGAGCAGGAAGAGAAATTCTTTTGATTGTGAAACTATCCTCTGGAGAGATAGTTTGCCCCACTTGAGCAAGTTTGCCCCACTTGAGCAAGTAGCAGTAGCAGATCCAAGCCGTTGAGAGTCAAACGTGGGGTAAGGTTGCTTCTGGCTTGGGTCTTTTCAGCTGTGTTGTGTAAGAAGGTATGGGTAGGGATGGAAAGGGAGAGTAAAAGGAGGCAATTTCTTCATTTTTGAAAATAGAGTGGAAGAAAATAATTAAAAAGTAGGAGCAAAGATACACACAGCATTAAGTTTTTAGCTCCACACTTGGATTTGTATTCTTAAATTCCTTTGTTAGCTTTAAAAAGCATGAAAAACAGACCCATCATTTCTCTGTCTTTATTTGATTTATTTAACAAGTTTTTACAAAAAAAATACATAAAGAAAGAAACATATAGTCATTACAACATATGCTATGTGCTGGCAATTCACCGACAATATTGAAATAAATACAAGGTGGGCAAAACACAATAAAATGACAGTGAGTGGTTTTTTGTTTCTGTTTTTTTTTTGTAAAACAAATAATGATTACGGAGCACATCACTAGCCCAAAATGTTTTATCTTTAAAACTGCCATTCCCACAAACTCCTCCAACACACTGATATACTGGAGTTAGTGCTGGGTTACTACTTTCCCTCCCTTATTTTTATATATTTTTTGCCATCAAGTCACAACAACTAACTTAGGGCAACCCTGTATGGCTTTCAAGGCAAGAGACGTTGAGAGCAATTTGCCGTTGCCTGCCTCTGCATTATGACCCTGATATTCCTTGGAGATCTCATATCCAAATGCTAGCCATGACCAATCCTGATTAGCTTCTGAGATCAGGCGAGATCATTTTCCCTTCAATTTCCCAACATTCCTTGGGTGAAAGTAACAGTCAAATCATATTAAACCATTTTTGTGCTTCTGAGTGTCTCTTGCCTTGAAAACCTGGGTTGCTATAAGTCAGCAGTGACTTGACAGCAAAAAAAAGAGGTATACCTTAGTCTTTGGGCCTTTCCCCACTTACCTTAGTCCCCCGGCACTCCCCACGACAGGGGCGGCGACAGCACAGCCGCCCCGACGCTGCTGCTGTCGCGCCCCCTCAGCGCGCGGCATCCCTGGCGCTCTTCTTAACGGCGCCTTTTGATGACCCCACGCAGAGCGCGGGGTCGTGGGGATGCCTGGGTGCGCGCCAGGGATGCCGGGCTCTGAGAGCAGCGGGGGGGGATCAAAGAGAGTGGGGAAAGGCCCTTTAACTACAGACATGCTTTACAGAGGAAAATGCTCAACACTTTGGTACCTTCTGCACATGCAGAATAATGCACTTTCAATCAATGCACTTTGCAGCTGGATTTTACTGTGCAGAACAGCAATATCCAATTGCAAACAGTTGTGAAAGTGGATTGAAAGTGCATTATTCTGCATGTGCGGAGGGGGCCTTTGCCACTGCATTTGGTTTCCAGCTGAGATAACTAAGGCCTTCGCATACATTTTTCTTCCTATTGGCTGCTTGAAGCTTGATACCCAATAAGCAGAATGAGGTGGCAGGTGCTGAAGTGGTAGAATGGTCAGAATGAATGTGGAAGATCATGTTTTGGAATATCCCCCAACGCTAAAACCTCTTTTCAATTGGAAAACCACCATTGCCTGTTAGGCCCCATTTTCTTTAAAAGTGTTTTATTTCCACACTTCCCATAATCTTTAGTGGCACAGTCCATCATACCATCTCAGCCAGTCCTATCACCACACTCTCTTGCATGTGTGAACCTGGCCTAACTTTCAACAACTTGGAGGTCTACTATCACCGAGAGATAATTGCTCCCTTTTAGCACTCGATAAGAAAACTGACTTCTTTTGACTTTTAAATACTGTAATACCCCTTTTAAAAAAGCTTATGTTTATTCTTTCCTTTTTTAATTTAATTCAGTTCCAGACTGATGTGCATAGTACTATACAATCCCACATATACAGTATACATTACATAGCCAAATTACCAGAGCTTATTCACAGAATCAAGCTTCTGGATTGTTGTTTTGTTAAAAAAAGATAATATCCTATTCTCCCAGTACTCTTCTTTAAGGATGGCAGTGTTCCACAATTCAGAACCTGGCCGAATGCAATCAGCAGTAGAAAATGGAGTTGGTTTTCATGATTCGAACAATTCGTTCACTCCAGATGCTGTATTCAAACTGCAGTGCTCCATTGAAAAAGTATATATAACCTGAGGGAAAAGAAGACCACTGTGATGAAATTGCTGTGATATATTTTGTGTTGATAGTATTCATTTCATATTTGAAAAATATAATATTGGGTGGGAGGGGTTTTTTTTGAGGGGGGAATCCACTTTAAAATCTGATTTGTTGATCTAAGCACTAGAGCAGTCAGTCCAGCATGGCCGCTAATTCACTCAGCCTACAAAAAGCGGTGAACTAGACATATATTTGGCAACCTGCGAGGTTTTTGGCAACTCCCTCCTTTTCCTAGTCAACATAAACAGAAGGTGCGACCTAAATTATGAATGATGTTATGGCCTTTCCACACATGCCATTTACAATGTTTCCAGCCTGGAAATAAAATATTTCCTCCGCAGTGTTCTGTGATGTTTTTACCCCCTTGGGTGCTAGAAATGTTTCCAAATAACTTTTTCTCTGTTGCATCTGAAAACACTTCTACAGTGTTGCTTTTCACTGAAACGTTTCCAAACTGGGTTCCCTCACAGTGAGATCATATTGAAATGTTTTGTTTTTCCCACCAAAACTACAGGCTGTTTTCCATGCCCCCTGTGTGATCAACAAATTTGGGCAGTTGCTCTGCCATGTTTTGAGTCCCTCACCTCACGGCTTCGCCCTTCTCTTAAAATGTATTATTTCTGGTGTGTCCCCCCCCCCCCCACCCACACACCATTTTTGTTATCAATGAATCAGCAACACTATGAAGCATCACTTCAGCACATGCAAGGGGGGAAAAACCTGGTGGCTAGGTTAGAAGAGTAGTGCAAACAAACTTCATTGTAAACATTGAGATCAAAAATGCCTTTGAAATGGCTTTGAGTGACATGTGTGGAAAGGGCCTAGGTTCAGTTTGTAGATTCACAAGTTACATAGACTTGCATTTCGATAATCTTTTCAAGATGCTGCCCAGCAAACATGTATACATATTGGTATTTTATAATTCTGCTTCTTAAAAACATTACATTTTGGTGCATAGCACTAGATGCAAACATTCAGGAGTCAATTTTTTAAAGCAGGCAGAAAGAATAGGGCAAAAAATTTTGGGCTATGAGTGCTATATTAGGAAGTCAAGAAAACTTGAGTTCTGTTCTCAGCTCTGCAGTTGCTTAATGCTGATTTTATAAAGACACACTGGCTCCAATCAAATGGTTATTGTAAAGATGGAACTAATTTGTTGGAACTAATTTAAGCAACATGGTTTTCAAGGAGTTGTGCAGCCTTTTCTAGACATGTTTGATTCAAAAGTAATCCCCACTGAGTTCACTGGAGTTTGCATGTTTGTCACATGTGACGAAGACTGCAATCATAATCACTCTCTGATGGTTCAAAACTGCTTGCTTCCTAGGTGTTTTACTTTTTAAAACATGGCTAATAGCCATTAATAGACTTATCCTCCTCCAGTCTATCTAATCCCCTTCTCCTTCTAGGAGTGTGTCCATGGGAGACAATCAAGTTGAAAATACACACCATTTTTCTGGTAGGCTGCATCTACTCGGTTACCAATCCCTGGAAAGTCATCCTCTATGATTCTAGGATAGCCTTTGTCCATAACTTGACTTTGTTCATCATACCTACATGAAAGGTGAAAAAAGAAAATGTATTTAATTGCACTGCATACGTGTTAGCAATTCTGTTCCAAGAAGTACACAAATGCTTACAATGCACACATGCACCCAATAGCAGAAACAGGAATTGCAGTGAGAAAGGTGGACTATAAATAATGTAATAAATGAAACAGAGCTTTTTAAAGAATCATAAAGCCAGAAAATCAAAACACCTGTAGCAAGTGTTTTTGGTTTGTTTTTGTTTTTTTTAAAAAATGTGTATATATAATCAGCCCAAAAATCTGGACAGAAAAGTCCATATTTGGTGGTCACATACATACACACAATGGAATAACACATTAAGAGAGGTAGACTCCAATCTGGAGAACCAGGTTTGATTCCCCCCTCCTCCACGTGAAGCCTGCTGGGTGACCATGGGCTAGTCACAGTTCTCTTAGACCTCTCTCAACCCCCTACCTCACAAGGTGTCTGTTGTGAGCAGAGGAAGGAAAGGAATTGTAAGCTGCTTTGAGACTCTTTACAGTTGAGAAAAGCAGGGTGTAAATCCATACTGTTCTCCTTTTTTCTGCACCTTGGGGGAGGGACTATGGCTCAGATGTAGCACATCTGTTTGGAATGCAGAAGGTTCTAGTTCCAATTCCTGGCATCAACAGAAAAAAGGATCAGAAAGCAGGTGATAGGAAGACCGCTGCCTGAGAGCCTGGGGAACAGCTACCAATCTGAGTAGAAAATTCTGACCGTGATAGACCAACAATCTGACTCAGTATAAGGCACGTTCTTGTGTTCCTGTGTATCTCACCCACAAGTAAACCTCACAGTTAATGAATGTGCTTGAAACTGGATCAGACTTTGATCTGTTGAGGTCAGGATCATCTACCTTGACTGGTGGCAGCTCTCCAGGATGTTAGTAGGTCTGTCATGTCATCTGCTATGTGATCCTTTTCACCAGAGATGTCAAGGACTGAACCTGGACCTTTCTGCATGCAGAACAGATGCTTTACCACAGCTTTGCCCCAGACCCACATGTTTTATTATTACCTATTTAGCCCTGCCATTTGTCCACTGAACTCAGAGCAGCAGTTTTGGCTCTTTCCTCCCCAATTTTATCTTTTCACAAAGCCTGTGAGGTTGGCTAGGTTGAGGAAGAGGTCTCACACAGTGCAAACAGACTCACGCCCGTCTAAGCCTGTTGACTTTATTCTATTTAGGATTTCATTTTCAAGTGTCATTCTTGAATGACACTCCCCTCCGTCATAACATCGATGGACCCTGCTGTTCCCCTCCTGGGAAGGTTTTTTTAACTGTTGGATGCCATCTGCTGTATACTGATTTTTGACACGCTGTTTTTAATAGGGTTTGTATTTTAATGTGAATAGAGCCTATATTATTTATTTATGGTTGTTGATTTGTTTAACTGTGCTCTATCTGTTATTTTGTTGTACACTGCCCTGAGCCCTCCGTGGGAGGGTGGTATATAAGAATTAACAACAACAACAACAACAACAATACACAATACACCAGACATCACCGTGATCGAGGACAAGAAAGTGACCATCATCGACATAGCAGTCCCCGGTGACAGCAGGGTCATTGAAAAAGAACACGAGAAGGTCACCAGATAGCGCGATTTGAAAATCGAGCTTCAGCGTCTATGTCACAAACCAGCTGAGGTCGTCCCAGAGGTAATCGGCACGCTGGGCGCCATCCCGAAAACACTAGGGCAGCACTTGAAACATCTTCGAATTGACAAAATTAACATCTGTCAAATTCAGAAGGCAGCCCTGCTGGGATCCGCACGAATACTACGCTGATACATTACAATTTCCTAGGCTTCTGGGTGAGGCCAACAACCAGCTGGGTGAGGCCAACAACAATGAAGGCCAACAACCAGCTAAAGATCTGGCAGCTGTGAAATCTACAATAATAATAATAATTCTGACAGAGAAAATGTGAATTGAAACAGGTTCTGTTAAGTGAAAATCCAGAAATCATATCTATGCTGTCAGCAAGCTTCTCATGGATAAAAAATACAAATAATTCAGAAATTTACAAATCCAAAGACAAAAATGACTTAAAGATATTATTGTTATGGTTCTCAGGTCAGCAAGAACAAGTAAGAGAGAAGCAGATTAGATCGTTGAGAGAGCAGCTCTATCGCATGAATCTCCAGCATTACCTCCAGTATGTTTCTCCAGTGAAAAAGAGAGTTTTGCCGGTGTCACTGATATGGACTGCTGCATCTATTGTCTTCACAGTTCTTGGGAATCCCAATTCATAAAGTTTTTTGGGATAGCCTTCTACTATGTCGTATCCCTTCAGAGCCCAGAATTTCTTTCCTGAGAGTAAACATAAATCATATATTAGACTAAGTGGGTTCAAAACTACAGTTCAACTACATGCTCATAGTATCCCATACGATGTCAACCTCTGATCAACCTCTGATCCCATTCTCTAAAATAATATTGAGAACCATTTATCCCAGTTATTAAGTGAGGATGAAATGGGTGAAGCAAACACTTGAAGTAAAACATTAACATCCAATGTCATGAAGGTTTAAGTCTCACTCTTTTCAATAGAGAAATTAAGGCATGTCCATAACTCTGCATTCTGAAAAGCAAAAACATTTTAATGTATCCACTTTTGCTTTCCTGAAGAAACCAAACCCAACTTAAACAAAGCAAACTCCTGAAAGGACAGGGAATATATTCCTTCTCTTCAGAGATGAAGGACATCCTAAGAAATTCTACTTTGATTAAAGAAGGCCTTTGGCTGAGTCTACCTCAATCCTAGGCTGATTCGGCATGGGCCAAAAACAGTGGTGTGAAAAGTGTGAAAACAGTATAAATTATTTTACACCGTTTTAACCTTTTTACACCATTTTCACACCATTTTCACACCGCTGTTTTTGGCCCATGCGGAATCAGCCCTAGAGACAATGGCTCCCTCTGCACATGCAGAATAATGCACTTTCAATCCACTTCCACTTTGCAGCTTTACTGTGTGGAACAACAAAACCTACTTGCAAACAATTGTGGAAGTGGATTGAAAGTGCATTATTTTGCATGTGCGGAAGGGGCCAAATGGCTCATTCCGCACATACAGAATAAGGCACTTTCAAACTGCTTTCAGTGCTCTTTGAAGCTGTGCAGAATGGCAAAATCCACTTGCAAACAGTTGTGAAAGTGGTTTGAAAACGCATTATTTTGCGTGTGCGGAAGGGGCCTAAGACTTTTGACTTAGATTTTAAATGTTTAATGGATTTCAAAAGGTGGGACACGCTGGGAAGGTGGGAAGCGCACTCCGGAAACGCCAGCTTGGCGCCGGTTGGGCGGTGCGAGAGCGGCGCGGCTGCGATGCAGCTGCGTCGCCTGTGCGAATGGCGGCCTGGGGATGGCGTTTTTGCTGTCCCCAGGCTGCCATATTCCGCCCGTGCGGAAACGGCCATAGAGTCACCATGAATTGGAAGCAACACACAAACATTTCTACAGAGAGCAGAAAAGAACAACAAAGGCCCCATTCTGGGTGTCACCTGCTGCTGCAGTAAACCAGTGCCAACAACAATTACGGAGCTCTATCCTAACTTGAGTGACACCTTTTGAAATCCATTAAACATTTAAAATCTAAGTCCTCTTGAAGACTTACCCCTAAAAAGCAGCACATGGTCATCGGTAGGGTGCTCATAGGCAGCATCGATCTTGGGTGGCATTTCTGGCCAAAATGATTTAATTTGTATCAATTCTGTTTCAACCATCTGAGGATGTTGGCGCCACAAGAACCTATCATAGGAAGAGGAACATTTTTTGGTGAAAACCAAGGCAAAGATTAGCTGAGCAGTCCTCATTAAAAAGAAAACAGCACATTTAAAGTGCTTCACAAATTAACTCTCCGAATAAACAGAAAAATACATTTCCTAGGGGCGGAGGATTCTGAAGTCAAATGACAAGTATAATTCTTGCTTGAGATGGAACCACGAAAATACACATTCTCGTGCATGAAGTGGTCTATGAAGTGACTATCATATCTGGGATTGGAACAGCTCAGAACCTGCTGAGTTGAATACACCTTAATACACCTTCCCTCTAAGGTGCAGGTGTCAAACTCGCGCCCCTCCAGATGTTATGAACTACAGTTCCCATCATCCCCTGCCAGTAGTCCATAACATCTGGGGGGCCGTGAGTTTGACACCTATGCTCTAAGGCAGGCAGCAGGGAAAGAGGGTTAGTCTTGCCAGCATTCTGCATGGTGTCTTAAATCATGGGGGATTTCTTAATTCAGCCTCACAATTTATCGTCTTTTTATGAAGGGTTGGATCCTAAGATCGATTTTCACTAGTTCACTTCTGCCACCAGTCTCTGTGTGTGTGTTTTGGAGATCTCTTTTCCCACTATAAAACACCATAGCTCTATTCTTAGCAGTCCCCTAGATCATGGGAACAGCATTTCAGGGGGCACGGGCTCTACTGTGGGAGTGGGGGCACAGGGTTCACAGACCACTGGGTACAACCCAAACTATATATACAGCTTAGAATCCCGCTTCATTTGCATCTCACCTGTCCTTGAATATCAGGGTTTCACCTCGAAGTTCTGTTATTGCATCAAGGGCCAAATTTGCATCACATTTCTCAGGAGTTTTGGGGTGATCAGGATGCGGATCATATTCTCCTTTACCTGGATCAGTAAATGACAAGATACGTTGTAAATATCCTCTTGCAGGTTAAAGCTATATAATCATGGATTCCTAATGTGTTTCTTAAATATTTAATGACATTTATTGGTTTGCCAACCCCAGATGGGTCCTGGAGATCTGCTGGAGTTACAACTGAGTTCCAGGCAACAGAGGACAGCTCTGTTAGAGAAAATTGCTGCTTTGGAAGGTGGACTTTATCATATTGTAACCCCTCTGAAATCTCTCCCCTCCCCAAGCTCCTCCCTCTCTTAGGCTCATTCCACACATGCAGAATAATGCACTTTCAAACTGCTTTCAATGCTCTTTGAAGCTGTGCAGAATGGCAAAATCCACTTGCAAACAGTTGTGAAAGTGGTTTGAAAACACATTATTTTGCGTGTGTGGAAGGGGCCCAAGCTCCATTCCAAGTTCCATTTCAGGAATTCTTCAAGAATTTCCCAACCTGGAGTTGGCACCCCTAAGACAAACAATGTAAGCCAGTGGTTCTCAACCTTCCTAATGCTGCGACCCTTTAATACAGTTCCTCATGTTGTGGTGACCCCCCCAACCCTAAGACTTATCCATTTTACAGATGGAGAACACTGATGCAGAGAGTCTTAGGTGACCCCTGTGAAAGGGTCCAATCCCCAAAGGGGTCCCGACGCCCAGGTTGAGAACCACTGATATAAGCCACCCAGAAAAGTGGAGACCCTCAGTTTGCAAAACTTGAGTGAGGCTGTTAACTTTGGCTCATTCCGCACATGCAGAATAATGCACTTTCAAACTGCTTTCAGTGCTCTTTGAAGCTGTGCGGAATAGCAAAATCCACTTGCAAACAGTTGTGAAAGTGGTTTGAAAATGCATTATTTTGCGTGTGCGGAAGGGGCCAATATGACATTTTGGAGGTCATTGATTCATAGGGTCACCATGAATCAGAAGCAACTTGATGGCACTGAACACACATGTATACATAGTATGTATGAAACCTATGATTACACTCACACGCACACACACACAAGGTCTTACAATGGCTATCTTGTATCATCATCCTGCTGAGGAGGAAATGCAGAGAAATTTGCTACTCCCAAGTTCTACCATAGAATATTCATGAAAACTAAGGAAAGGATAGAAAGACATACCATAGAGGGTCTGGATGCCTTGTACATCATCATCTGGGAGTATGAAGCCAGTGTTGCCTGTGTATGTGTAGACAGGGTACATCAGAGCTCCTGGGTCTCTGGAATGCTCAAGTCCCAAGGAATGACCCAATTCATGGGCAGCGACAAGGAACAGGTTGTAGCCTAGAAAACAGCACATTCACATGGCTAATGAAGCAAAAAAAAAAATCCCTGACATTCAATGACTGTGTTAGCCTAGTTTTTTCCCCACCAAATGCCTTCTTTTTTTGTAATATGTGTTAAAATATGACAACATAAAGTATTATTCATCACAGTTCTCTGTACACTGAAATAGGAACTATTATCTGCTGTCTAAGATTAACATTCCAGGATTTACTTGGACCGATGGGAATAAGTCAGACTTAGGCTGCCATCCAATATATGCCTTTGCACCACTGAACTAAATGGAACTGACTTCCAAGAAAACATGAATACCAACAGGCCAATCCCCAAAGGGGTCCCGACGCCCAGGTTGAGAACCACTGATATAAGCCACCCAGAAAAGTGGAAACCCTCAGTTTGCAAAAGTGGAGACCCTCAGTTTGCCTTACCTGGGTAAGGCAGAGATGTTAGTTTTTGTTTTGTTCAGATAATTATAAGTAATGAATGACAAACAATAATCAAACACCCTGGTTAGTTACTCTTGGTGTAATTATTAATGTAAATTGTTACGAATTATCTATTCCTGCACAAAAATAAAATCTGCTGGCTAAACAATTTGCTAGCTAAACCTGGTCCCTCTAACACAGTGGTTCTCAACCTTCTTAATGCCACGACCCTCATGTTGTGGTGACCCCCAACCCTAACATTTATCCATTACCTATCTTTCTGGTATTGTCTGTCCCCTCCCAGCCTAGAGATCAGGTGCCATCATCATTAGTCTTATCAGTTTCGTCTTTATTAGATTAGATTGCTGCTATTTTTTATTATTTATTAATTATTTATTGTGCACTATTGTTTTAGTTGTTGTTTGCTGTACACTGCCCAGAGCCCTTTTGGGGTGGGCGGTTTATCAAGTTTAATAAGTAGATGTTGCAATTCCTGGTGACAGCAGAATTGATGAGAAGCAACTGGAAAAACTTACACGATACGAGGATTTAAGGATTGAACTACAAAGACTCTGGCACAAACCAGTAAAGGTGGTCCCAGTGGTGATCGGCACACTGGGTGCAGTGCCTAAAGACCTTGGACGGCACTTAAAAACAATTGGCGCTGACAAAATCACCATATGTCAGCTGCAAAAGGCCACCCTACTCGGCTCTGTACGCATTATTTGCCGATACATCACACAGTCCTAGATGCTTGGGAAGTGTCCGACGTGTGATGTAATACAAAATCCAGCATATTGATCTTGTTTGCTGTGTATAACTGTTTTTGTATTAATAATAATAATAATAATAATTTTGCAGGTGGAGAACACTGATGTAGAGAGTCTTAGGTGACCCCTGTGAAAGGGTCGTTCGACCCCCAAAGGGGTTGCGACCCACAGGTTGAGAACCACTGCTCTAACATCTACAGAATGTGATTCATTCATTCATTCATTTTTAGCCCTTTTTCCTCACTGAGACTCAGGGCAAATTACAGAATATAAAACAATGCAATCAGACCTGAGACAACCGATAAACAATGTGACAATACAGAATTAAAAGACAAAAGGAACAACAAACTGCCTAAGGTAAGGTGCACTATAGATAATGTAGTAACAATTGCAAAGGTAGAAGGCAATGTGGTAAAAGCAGGTGATACAGTAGTTCTTGCACTGGACTACAATTCTATTTCAGTAGAAAGTCTACCAGGACTGTTCCTTTTAAAAACAGCAGCCTGCACGTCCCCAGTATAAAGGTTTTTAAAAAAAACATTACCTTTAGAATCAGTTGACCAGAGTTCATCCTCATCAAAATGAGCATCTCCTCCAAATTTGGGGCCTGGAGGAAAAGCGTGAGCCAGCAGTCCAGAAGGTCCATCAAAGGGATAGAAGTCACCGTGCTCTGTAAGCATCGGAAAAATCAATAAAAGCTATTAGTAATTTCAACTGATAAGCAGCATGAGAGATAACACAGAGAAGTCCTTTCTCTCTCAATTACCTCTGCTTCCAAAGGAGATCATGATGTCTGCAGTCCCGCTGCGGATTCTGGTGAAGTTGAGGGGCGTCACGTCAGACCACACTTTGAAAGCTTTCCTGAACGCTCTGTCCACTTCCGCCTTTGTCAGATCTGGGGTGTAATTTACAATCCTGACAGACAAAAGCCACATTTTCGATTGATTCTTCGTAGACTCAGATAATAATTCTACAGGCGCCATGAGAATGGCCCCAACTCCCAAGGTACTGAACCCTCCTTTACGCTCAGTTTAGCAAATACGAACCTTCCGATTATTGAGGTGGGGTTTTTCCATTATGAAATGAGGTGTTTTTTAAAGAACTGTAGAATTATAGTATTTTAACTTCCTCCATTTAAAAAAATATATAGGAAAGGGAAGTTGGCATGGTGTAGCCCAGTCTCAGTAGATCTTGGAAGCTAAGCAGGGTCAGTAGTAGTAGTAGAAGAAGGAGGAGGAGGAGGAGGAGGAGTTTGGATTTATATCCCCCCTTTCTCTCTGTGCAGGAGACTCAAAGGGGTTTACAATCTCCTTGCCCTTCCCCCCTCACAACAAACACCCCATGAGGTAGGTGGGGCTGAGAGAGCTCCGCGAAGCTGTGACTAGCCCAAGGTCACCCAGCTGGCGTGTGTGTGAGTGTACAGGCTAATTTGAATTCCCTAGTTAAGCCTCCCCAGCTCAGGCGGCAGAGCTGGGAATCAAACCTGGTTCCTCCAGATTAGATACACGAGCTCTTAACCTCCTACGCCACTAGTACTCAGAAAGGAGAGCACTGAAGAAGATGCTGTAGAAGAAGGCAACAGCAAACCACTCGCCTTGAAATCCCCTTGCTGCGGTCACCATAAGTTGGCTGTGGTTTGACAGCACTTTACACTCATACACGTGAAGGATGCAGTTCATAAAAGTTAAAGGTGTTTGAGCCCTACAGATTCAATTGGCCTAACAACTTACTCCTTCTCAGAAGTCATTTCTCATTGACTTTGTCATGATTTGCTTTTTAGTTTGTACACATTTAAACTGGGCGGCTGCCATCCTATGTGAGCAAGACACAGTATTAGATATAAACCCACATAATCCCCATTAAGGATTCTGACCGTTGACTCAGCAACAGGGAACTGAGCACCTTATTTTTGTTTTTCTCTGGGGGTCATCCTGACACGTGTTCCACAAAACTCTTCTGCTCCATCCCAACCCATCAACTGAGGCATTAAAAGAAAATCATGAGGGCAAGATGAAACAAACTCAGCAACTCGATTGACCTTCTATGATGTAGCAGAACCTCAAAATAAACAAAGCTTACAAATGCCACAGCTTAACCCCCCCCCCACACACAGTTTGTTAACATGTGAAACAAACAGCACAAGTATTAAACAATTGTCAAAAGGAGCTTACATGATGTCAAAGCACAGCAACATGTCATGAGCTTGATCTTGACTCAGAAGTTCTTAGAAGAGCTAAAGTTCTCTGGGTAACCATTTGTATTACATATGTAAGTTAATAAAGGAAGGTATCTGCAAAGCTATTGCATAGAGACTGAGAGACTGCGTAGGACATGTTTCTTTTATATACTTAGGAGCACATACTGAATCATGAGTCAGCCTAATGTGTTGCATGTCTGTGGTGGTGGTGGTATGGTATGGACATACACCAAGACAAAGATTTTGAACAGTTTACCTGTATGTTAAATTATTGTTTGACCACTTCACGTTTCGAGGGAAAAAATTGTATTCCCCCACATCAGGGACACCACACCTTGGTTCTTGCATAAGCTCAAAAGTTTCTTCATCAAGCTTGCCTGTCACTTCCAGTCCAAAAAATGCTTGCATTTCTCGAAGCTTGGATGCCATTGAATTGGCCGACTTCTTCAGTAGGCCCGAAGGATTGGACTGGAGATTGTAATGAGCCTTTAGGTAGCGCTGGGGAAATGAAAAGAAGAAGAATTTTTTGCAACAAGCAATGCTGCGACATGGTGGCGTTACTTCATTTACAGCCTGCCTTTCTGTTAAGACTCAAGGCAGATTACAAAATCTGAAGAGAGTGCAATGCAAGCTGAAAAATGCATACAAACAATGCAATAAAACAGTTCAATACATACTGAAAAATAATGAGGAAAAGGTGATATTATAATTATTTCCAAGAATGTGGAGGCAACTTTTCAAGTAAAAAGGCCGCTCTGTGCCTGAAGACCATAAGTTTCAGTAGAAAGGAAGTCAACAGAAGAAGTGGGAGAAAGGCAAAAGCCAGAAAGGAAGGATATATACAAGAGACCTAAGATGTACCTCTGCAAATGCAAAATCTCCCTGTGTGAACTCATCACTGTCATCCTCATCTGACAAAGGCAGCCTGTAACATGTTGAGAAGCCAAGCAAGAGAAAAAAGGCAGCCGCAGAGATGGAGCGCATCATGCTGGATTGATTCAAAGCTTTGGCAACTCTGATTGTTTAGCCTATAAAATGGTTTGACTTTTATAGATCTGGACGAGTGACTCACCTCTCTGAGACAAGTTACAACTTCCTGGTGACTGTAAAGTAAACATGCTTACGCTGCTCTTTCCCTCCCTCTCCCCACCACAAGAAGGCATGGTTTTGGGAATCTGCTATCCCACTATTGGATTGAAAACCATGTTTTTAGTAAACATTGCGTTCAGCATATTCCTGGCCACAGTGGGAAGTGTTGAATCCCAGAGCAATTGTGATTACTTTGCAGTTACCTCTTTGACCTTTTATACCTAAAGTTCTCTCTTTTTCATCTTAGTGAACATTTTCAGCCCAGGACCTGCATAAGATTACTGTGCAAAGGTAAAATGATGGTTGAACGTTCGGAAGGAAGGAGTATGTGTGGAGGGACTGCATGAGAGAATCCAAACCACCCACAAATTACTGTTGACCACCACAGACATGAAGAATTGCTTAGAAATCAGTGGCAACAGAAGTGGATCTCATGTGTGGGGTCAGCATCAGCATACCCTGAGGGCCCAGGGCTTCTGAAATGGCACACTGCTGCCAACTCCCCAGCCATATGTTTCCTCTGATACTCACACTTAGGCCTCTTCTGCACATGCAGAATAATGCATTTTCAATCCACTTTCACAATGATTTGCAAGTGGATTTTGCTATTCCGCACAGAAAAATCCAGCTACAATGTGCATTGAAGGCGGATTGAAAGCACATTATTCTGCATGTGTGGAAGGGGCCTTACAAAGTCCTTCTTTTACTTGCTTGTAAGGGCTGTACTACCCATAGTCCCAACTACATAAGCTGCCAGGGAGGTGGGTGTGACTGGTACACAACAGAGGCACTTCTGGTGGTCACAGAAGTGGCATTCCAGCTGTACCAGCTTCCACAACCCAACATTATCAGGAAAAGAGTGTGTAGATGACTTATGGCCCCCTCCAAAGAGGCAAATCCACTCATAAGAACATAAGAAAGGGTCTGCTGGATCAGACCAGAGTCCATCTAGTCCAGCACTCTGCTATTCGCACTGGCCCACCAGATACATAAGAGGAGCGGTACGAAACTGCACTGGCCGATTTGCCATCCCCAGGGCACCTGCCCCAGTGGAAGGGCGAATCCCTTGGCATGCAGCTGCTGCAGCCCTTCTCGGTGCAGGGACTCAGTGCCAGACACCACACAGCAGCATGCACCCTTGCCACTGTTGTACTGGGGGCAGGCTAGCTTCCTCCCAGTCATTCTCTGCATTCTGCTGGCAGCGGGACTTCAGACTTATGCCACCAAAAGTGTGACATAAGTCTATTAAGCCCAAGGTGACCAGACATCCCGCTTTTGGCGGGACAGTCCCGCCTTAAACCAATTTGTCCCACGTCCCGCGGAGTTTTTTAACTGTCCCGATTTTTGGAAGGCTGCCACACACGCGGCCGCAGGAGCGCACTGCCTTTTGGAGTGCTTCCCGTTTTTCCACCCTGTCACAGGGCGGGAAACCGGGGAGCACCCCAAAAGGCAGTGCGCTCCCGTGGGCGCGCGTGCCCGCGCCCCCCCGTCTCGGTTTTAAAAGGTGATAATCTGGTCAGCTTAATTAAGCCCAATGCGGGCTTCTTAATGGTGGGGAGGCTTTTTCACTTTTCAAGCCTCCCCATGCTGCCAGGAAGCTTTATATGGGAGGGGCAGAATGGTGGTGTGCCACAGCCAATTGTATGACCCCTTGCATGGGGCTGTTAGACAGCTGTGATTGCAGGTAGTATAAGAATTTGTGAGTGGGCAGGGGAAGAATCCACAGACAGGTGGGGGCACATTGGTGGGAGGATGGATGGGTGTGCATGCAAGAAAGGGGGCCTGGTAGCCATGGCCAGCACATGGCCACTGTCTGCCCAGCCCCCTCCCAACTGAAACCGGGCCTGCAAGTCATGGATTATGCTTGTAGAAATATGCTCCTAGTTTCCATAACTCATTGATAACTATAACATGTTCTTTTCCAAATTAAAAAGGAATACACAATTCACTCTTATGCTTAAGAATGGAGCAGCAGTGGCGTAAAAGGTTAAGAGCTTGTATATCTAATCTGGAGGAACCGGGTTTGATTCTCCGCTCTGCCGCCTGAGCTGTGGAGGCTTATCTGGGGAATTCAGATTAGCCTGGGCACTCCCACACAAGCCAGCTGGGCGACCTTGGGCTAGTCACAGCTTCTCGGAGTTCTCTCAGCCCCACCTACCTCACAGGGTGTTTGTTGTGAGGGGGGAAGGGCAAGGGGATTGTAGGCCCTTTGAGTCTCCTACAGGAGAGAAAGGGGGGATATAAATCCAAATTCTTCTCTTCTTCTTCTTAATTAAAACAGTTTACTTTAGAAGTGTATGGGAATTATCCGCACATAACAGGAGTGTTCCTTCCCTGTATTTCTGCATGAGTCGCTATTCTGAGCATCATTCCTGACTCGTTTAACATAAGCAGATTTGTGATTGGCAGTCTCTTGTAAGGGTACCCAATTGTGCAGCAGATGGCAGAACTCCATGCTGCCATTAGAAAGTAAAGCCATAGTAGGGATTCATGCCAAGTTGCAGCAGACAGCATATAGTTTGGAAACGTCTGCTTTAATGAAGTGCGGTTGCCAAGCGTATCTGAAACACGGCTCTGAGGGAATAACTGAGGCTGAAGCAAAGGTTTTAAAACGAAACATGATTTTATGCTGATCCAGCAGTGGGCAGAAGTTCACTTGGGAGTGACTAGTCACTCACCAAATGATTAAAAGTAGCTCTCTGCCCTTCCTTCCCGGCTACTGTAAACTGAGTATGTGTGAGTTGCCCAAGATCACCCAGGAAGCTTATGTAATAGGGTAGAGATTCAGTCTTGGGTTTCCTGAATCCTAGCCTAACACTCTAACTACTGCACCACGCTGCTTCTGGATCAGAAAGGAGCATGCTATTGAATCTTTCACTGTGCATCAAAGCTGCTGTTTTCCACTTCCAGGGGAAAGCACAAAGGTTGCTGTATATTTCCCCACTGTGGGGCAGGTTACAGTTTTGGGCAGGTAGTGGTGATTTGCTTTGGGAAAACAGCAGAGAAAAGGTTTCCCTACTCTAGTACTGCAGGTCTGCTCCGAAATTTATAGGCTCATTCCGCACATGCAGAATAATGCACTTTCAAACTGCTTTCAGTGCTCTTTGAAGCTGTGCGGAATGGCAAAATCCACTTGCAAACAGTTGTGAAAGTGGTTTGAAAACGCATTATTTTGCGTGTGCCAAAGGGGCCATAGTTTTTGTACACGCTACCACTATTTTGTGACTAGCAGCCACTGTAAGAAAGATCAAATAAGTCCCAGAAACATAAAGCTTGTCTTCCCCAGAATCAAGTGGCAACAAACTAGAGAGATTTAAGAGTCTGTTAACATTTTACCTTCCACTTTTTTCAATAAGGGTTGGTTTTTGAAAAAAGATAAAGGAGACCCATCTAGAGACATATCATCCAGTTCAAACCAAAGCTATTTTAATAGTTAAACATCTAACATGCAAAAGGGTGTCGACTTTAAATGGTGTTCCTGAAGTAAGCACCAATATTCTCTTTTGGCTATAGGACTACTTTGAGAAAAATCCTCACGAAAGAGCAATCAGAATGATCAACTGCCCTGTGATGATTGTTTAAAATGCTTAGGGCCATTTAGTTTAGAAAAAAGGCAAGTAAGGGAAAACACAATAGAGGTTTATATAATTATGCACGGTGTGGAGAGAATGGACCAGAAGAACTTCTCCATCTCCATAGTACTAGAACCTGGGGCCAGGCTAAAGGATGGGAAATTCATGACAGACTGAAGGAAACACTTCTTCACACAGTGATATATGACCCCTTGCATGGGGCTGTTAAAGTGTGGAACTCACTGCCACATGTTGTGATGATGGCCATGAACTTGAAGAGTTGTTTTTTATACCCTGCTTTTCTCTGCTTTTAAGGCGTCTCAATGGGGCTTACAATCACCTTCCCTTCTTCCCTTAAAAGTGGTAGGTGGGAGGGACTGACAGTGTTTAGAGAGAACTGTGACTAGCCGAAGGTCACCCAAAAGGCTTCATGTATAGGAATGAGGAAACAAAGCTGGTTCTCATCAGATTAGAGGCCACAGCTCATGCGGAGGAGTGGGGAATCAAATCTAGTTCTCTAGAATATAGTCTGCCACTCTTCACCACCACACAAGGCTGCGTGTCAAAACTTGGACAGTTTGAAAAGGAGAAGGGACAAATTCATGCAAGATATGGGGCTATCAGTGGTCACAAGTCATGATGGATATCTCCCCTCTTCAGTACCAGAGGCAGTGTGACTCTCTAAATCAGTTGCTGGGGAGCAAGGGAGAAAGGATGCTATTGCTGTTATCCTTCTTGTGTACTTCCTAAGGACAGCGGGTTGGCCAGTGTATGAGCAGAATGATGGGCCTGTGGACTGATACAGCATGGCTCTTCTTTCTTTCTTTCTTTCTTTCTTTCTTTCTTTCTTTCTTTCTTTCTTTCTTTCTTTCTTTCTTTCTTTCTTTCTTTCTTTCTTTCTTTCTTTCTTTCTTTCTTTCGTTCGTTCGCTCGCTCGCTCGCTCTCGTCGTTCGTTCGTTCGTTCGTTCGTTCGTTCGTTGTTGTTGTAGATTTCACAGCTGCCAGATCTTTAGCTGGTTGTTGGCCTTCATTACAATTCGAGCCTCACCCAGAGGCCTAGGAAATTGTAATGTATCGGCGTAGTATTCGTGCAGATCCCTATTGTTGTTGTTATCATCATCGTCGTCGTCGTCGTCGTCGTTGTCGTCGTCGTCGTCGTCGTCGTCGTCGTCGTCGTTATCTTATTAAATTTATATATAGACTGAAGTTGGACTCAGGGCAGCATACAAACAATTAAAACAATCTTGCAAATATATAAATATACATTAAAACATATTAAAAGATGGTCACGAACAAATTTAAGCCCATGAAGACCATCTGGCCCAGCTCAGGTGTCACTCTCCTTAAAACTGTCTGAGCTTGGGCTGAGTTCACAAAGGAGAATAACCTCACGTTGATTGTTGTAGAGAGACTGGCTAATGATATCGGGACACATGAATGGCCTCAACCAAAGGCCTGGCAGCACATCTCTGACTTACAGGCCCTGTGGAATAGTCTAACATCCGGTAGGGCCCTGATGCCAGCCGACAGAGAATTCCATCAGGCCAGAACCAGGGCAGAGAAAGCCCTGGCTCTGGTTGAGGCCAATCACACGTTCTGGGGCCAGGGACCACCAGAAAATTCTTATCGGAGGACTGAAGTGTCCTCCACAGGCAATATGAGATAACATGGTCTGGTATGATGGTCCCAGACTGCTCAGGCCCTTAAAGGTTATAACCAAAATCTTATGTAAGTAAGTACATAAGTCCAATTTTCTTCACTAGGGCTTACTCCCAGAGGAGTGCTCTTACGTAGGACTGCAGCTTTTGTTGCATGCAAAAGCACAGCATGGCAACTGCATTCAATTTTATTGAACAGAGTTCAATACTGGTGCTCTTTGAAGGATAAAGATTTCCTATGAAAAACTGCACCTGTATTGCAACACCTGCTGGTCTATGAGCATTGAATCGGATCACAATTTTTATTATTCCTGGACTTTGCCCTCCTGCTGTGTTTGATCTGTTTAGTCACTCTTCATCAGGGAGTACCTCAGACAGTTGACAAACCTGGAGTCAGACAGGAAATGGGAAGAAAACAATCAGCTAATTCTTTGAAAAAAAATTATGAAGAATTGTAGGAAGCAGTGCCAATGAACCGAAACAACTGAGAAGTGGGTGGAAATGCAGATAGAGTTACTTTTCAGCAGGTTTTGAGTTTCACCTACTGCTCAGAGTGGCAGGTTCTGAAGGAAATCACCTATAAGACACATTAGTCATGTGCTCAACTATATGGAATTTCCCCATTGGGTCAGTATGGGGATGGGCTAAATATTATAGGATAGGTATAGCGTGATTTGATAGCTCTTACAAGTTGGTGACGGTGAGTTTACTTCCTCTTTTATTACTGCTTATCTGACCAAATTGTTGTTTATTCCTTGTCTTGCACCTTCCCTGACAGGGCTAAATTTACTATGAAGCAACAGGAAGCTGGCTGTCAGGCAGTGGGTTTCAGACAGGGTGTCATTGCCCTACCTCTGTGTTCTATTTGTGTGCCACCAACACACAACCTGTGTAAATGTTTTCAATGACAATGTACAGGATAGTTTATTCTCTCCATTGCAATAGACCAATTCGTGACAACAGATGAATGTAATATAATGAAAATGTAAAAACTATAAGAAGGTGTTTTTAGAAAAGGCAGTTAATTGCTGGAGAGGAAAAGAAGACAGTACAGTCAAAGCATTCCATAGGCGAATATCTGTCACAGCAAGATTTTTTGTACAGACATACTTCCTAAAGCCCCATTTTTACTTTTCATTCTCTCTGTGGCAAGGGAGACCACTTCTGACACAATGCTGGCAAAAGTTGATGGGCGAAGTTAAGGGAGATTTCTCTACAGAAAAACTGCATTCCCAGGAATGAGTGCCTCCTTGCATGTAAACAGAGAAACATGAGGAGATCCCTCTGCAAGTCCACTGAACATTGAAGAATTCAGAGGTAAGCATTTCATGAATAATCAGTCCATGTTTCTTTGATTTCAAATGGAGAGGTAATGCCCCTTAAGGCAGTGGCCCACAAAGTGGTATCCATGGGCTGTGATGTGTTTTCCTGGAATCCACTTGCTTCTTCCTCAAAATACCTCCTCAAAATACCTCTTCCCCAAAGTGAAGCTCGATTTATGGAGTTCCTTCAAATTGTTGGAGAAGGAGGTATTTCAGAAGACACAGGAGGCAACATCTTTAGGTCTGTACAGAGTTCACATTCAGAATTAGATACCACAATCAGGAGGATGCTTGGATTAAAATCTCCCAAACATGTATAGTTGTCCCGCATGGCAGCCATTTTGTGATTGGTCTTTCCTCCCATGGCAGTTGGGTTGCTGACTATCCGCTGGGGTCATCAGATCCAGGTTGGGAGATTTGAGTGTGGAGATTGGACCTAAGTGGGGTACTGTGCCATAGAGTCTACCCTTCAATGTATCCATTTTCTCCAGGGGAACCAATCTTTGTGGTCTGAGATGAGCTGAAATTTGAGGGATCCCCAAGTCCCATGTGGAGGCTGGTATCCCTGGGTTAAATCATAGAACTCTGGCCCAGTGTTACAGCATTCCACTTTCAGCATGATGGCATCATCTCTGGGTTACATTGGGCTGCCAACTCCAGGTTTGAAAAATATCTGGAGACTCTGGGAGTGGAGCCTTAAAAGGGATTTGTTTGGGATGGTGAGGAACTTTTGGGTGGTATAATGCCATGTCCATCTTCCAAAGTGGCCATTTTCTCCAGTGATCTGTGTTGCCTGAATATCAGTTGTAATATCAGAAGATCTTCAACTACCACCTGGAAGCGGGCATCCCTAGGTCTGCACCAGAGATGCATCCAATTACACACATCCCAACCATAAGACCTTACTTCTGCCATCTCCCTCTAGTTTCTATGGCCATGTCTGATAACCATAAATAAACAATGAGCAAGTGGGAGTTAGTGCAGCATAAATGGAAACAGAGAAAGTGCACTAAACATGACTACCACTGTGTAAGCTGAAAAATATTTACAAGGTGAAAAACCTTTAAAAATATTCAGAGCAAGATGCACAAATTCTTTGGTGTCATATAATCTATTCACAAACATATGTACAAAAGCTCACCAGTACTGCATAAATAACAGCCCCAGAATCAACTGGACCGTAATTGCGACAGGGGGCAGGGCTCATGGTGAGCTCTGGAGCGGGGAGCATGCATGCCCTGGGCTGGCTGGGCGGCTGAGCCACACCTGGCCTGATCATGTGATGTGAATGACTGTTAGGGGTGGAACACACTTCCTATATATTAGGCAGCACACGGTTGCTCCGGCCTTCTTTGACGCCTCGAGCAAACTGTCCCCCCCTCCCCCCCTATTTGGGCAGGGTTTTGGTGCGGCTCATTTGTCACAGCCTTGGCGGTTTGGGCAGAGGAGCGCATCTTTAGGGGGAGGCCAAGCTTGTGCACCAGTCCTCCCCGTGGTTGGGGGCCTCTATAAGAGGCTTGGGGTGGGTTGGGCTCATGGCACATGCTGCGGAGGCCTCTGCAATTCGAGCCTGACACCTCAGCAGAAAGGGGGCCACAGTGGGCGGGTGCCCATGTGGCCCAGTACCTCCTGTCCTCCCCAATATGGATTGGGGTGTGGTGCTGGGTCAGCCAGAGGTGCTGGCCAGCCACAATACGGATGCGCTCCTCTTGCTTGTTCAGCTTCTGCCTCAATAAATGGCTGTGGCCCAATTTAATTCCAAGACGTGTCCTGTGGTTATTTCACCAGAAGGAACCTCTGCACATCTGGACGCAATAATCATATCCTTTCAAGCAATAAGTTCAAGGAACTCAGTACACTGAAAATATCAATGATAATTCCTCATTAAGAATTGTTTTCTCTTTCCAGATAAGAGCTCTCACTAAACCTAGCCAGTGTCTGGTTATGATCAGACTTCATACAAGACTTCAAGGGCAAGTGGTATGTCTCCTTATTGTCCAAAATCTATGTCAGCACTAGTAAGAGCAGCACTGTGAGCTTCTTTAACAAACTGCTCACACCAGCACAGTTATTTGGGTCGAGTCTTCCTCATTTGTGGAACAACTCTCTTTCTAGTGCTCTTATCTGTAATATTGGTGCTTACTGGTTAAGGATCCATTCCACCCTTAAAACTTGCTTAGAAGCATAGAAGGATTAAACTGTTTGCTGACTTAATTTATACCATACTATTCTCCTCCATGGGGACCCAACACAGCTGGCATAATTCTCTTATCCTCCAGTTTAGTCATAGAAGATAGGTCCTCCAGGGAACTTCTATATTCAGAGGCCATAAATTTCTGAATATAAATGCTAGAAATCAACATCAAAAGAAACCCTTGGCCTCTGTGACTTGTTTGTTATCCCTAAAAATGACTGGTTGCTATTGAAATATTGTGGTAGGCACTGGATGGGCCACCAGACTGATTCAGGGTGGCTCCTCCTGTGTTTTTATGTAATAAATAAATTGTGGCATTTAGGGCTTTCAGCTTATACAAATACCAACACTGAACTGCATTATTCAGGTGTTCTAATGACTGGGTATGAGTCATGAAGTCTGAGGTGATTTCCAGTTTCTTTAACCAATGTCAAAAAACACATCTTGTTCATCTCCATTCAGCTACTTGTTGAAACTCCATTGCTTCCATGTCTGTAGAGTAATTTCTCAGATTTGTTTGTATACTCCAAAAAAAGGCCAATTTTTATGAATAAACATACATTCTAGATGGGCTGTTGGTTGAGAGAGCCAGACATTTGACATTATGCAAGACTGGAAGGATGCAAATGATTTAAAAACAAACTATCTAACTTCTGCTACTTGTGGCATGTATGGGTGAGGTGGACTAACAGGAATTCTCTGGCTTATGGTGACAGAGGGCATAACCTTATTTCTCCAAAATGGGGTCAATCAGGGAAAGATGAAGAAGAGCAAAATTAAAAATCACTGCCTAAGTTCTAGTAATGAACAAAAACATAACATGAAGTTAGAATCAGGAAGCAATTACCAACACCCACACATATTTTTAATTCCAAAATATGTAGTGCTTAGAATAACTGTATTAAGAGCATCAGGATCTATTTCCTGAAAAATAAAATGCTAAGTCCTATCTTTAGCTTTTCATAGTCACATCAGTGCACAAATATTTCCCCTTCTGAGTCCAGCTGTAGAAAATATATGCATGAAGCTGAGGGAAAGATGGGTTAGCAAGTTGTACCCCTAGTGCAAATAGAGAACACAAGCTTAAGAGTGAAAGCAAGAATCCTCTTTTTCCAATGTGAGAAACAATAGTGAAAATCAGTGAGAGGGTATTTTAAAATTGCCTAAGTACAGCTTTCAGGGAGTAGGGAAGTTATTTAATGAGAAAATGTTTGTTTGTATGTATGTATGTATGTATGTATGTATGTATGTATGTATGTATGTATGTATGTATGTATGTATGTATGTATGTATGTATGTATTTATTTAAATTGCATCTTTATTTCCCAAATCCCACTTAAAGATTCAGTGCAATCATGGACATTAAAAATTGTATAATTATAAACCATCCACATTTGAAACAATACCCCACCAGTAGCAACTCCATTTTGTCAGGATTACATTTTGGCTTATTAGCCTTCTTCTATTCCAAAACTGCCTTCAATTTCCACAACCTCCCTGGGATCTGCTGGTAGCACAAGATAGATTTGAGTATCATCTGCCTACTGATGGCCCCTCAGCCCAAATCTTCTGTCCCAGCAGCTGGACATAAATGTTGAAAAATAGAGGGACAAGATAGAACCTTGGGAAATCCCTTAGAGCACATGCAAAGGGCCAAAGCAACAGACTCTCAACACCACATTCTGAAACCTACCTTAAAGGTAGGATGGAAAGGTAGGATATCTCCCAGACCCAGACTGACAGCCCCCTCCTCCAGCAGATTTAAAAAGCCAGGAAGGGCAGAGGTCATAAAAACAGGTGGCAGGTGGTTTCAAAGGACAGATGAGTGCCTCCTTAAGACCCTTCAGAAATACCCCCTTTGCAGAGGTGGGATCCAACGAGTTCTCACCACTTCTCTAGAAGTGGTTACTAATTTTTTCTGAGTGCCGAGAAGGGGTTACTAAAGCAACCTCCCTGCCCAATAGGGACTGGAGGTGCGTGTGTGCGTCGGCGCCACTGTTTGAATCCCACCACCATTGGAACCTGTTATTAAAATTTTTGGATCCCACCACTGCCCCTTTGTCAATGAATCATTATCAATACCCAACAATGGATTTCCTACCTTTTCATGGCAAGGTTAGCTAAGATTGTCGAAGCAGCAGATTTACTCGGAGTAGACCACCTTGCAGGATGCAATGTAGACAAGAACTGAAGACACACAGTCACCAGTGCAGTTCTATTTATTGCTATCTACTGACAAAGTGCTTCGCCAGACCACAGGTGTTTTCAGGCACACATCACTCTGTTGTCTGTGCTATCTATATACAAAAATGGTACCAATCAGGTGCCCTTACCTTATCAGGTTTTGCACACGGTACATGTTGTGCACTCAGCCCTAATGTGCACACGGCACCTGCTGGAAGGAGGGTCCAGCTGTCATTTAGATTTTGCTCATCTAAACACATGTTCTGACACCCCTTCCAAAATCGGTATGACAGTATTTACATATTTACAACATTGACAGACACCACATTTAGCTGTTCACACAGTAGCTCATATTTTTCTTTTGCAGTAGGTTTAGTCAAGGCATCAGCTACATTCAGTTTAGAATCCACATATTGCAGTTTAATGAACCCACTCTGTACCAGTTCACGAACATGTTCATACTTGACACCTATATATTTTGTTCTGGCTTTTAAGTTCTCGGTCCTAATGTGCACACGGCACCTGCTAGAAGGAGGGTCCAGCTGTCATTTAGATTTTGCTCATCTAAACACATGTTCTGACAAAGATGGACAGGAAAATGCTATGCTTCTCCTTGCAGTGAAAGTGGAGGAAACAACAGCCAAATCCACTGAGTGAGGATCAGTAGTGGATTGAGGGAAAGGCAAGATTTGAAGATGAGAAGAGGTCAAACATCATGGAGCAAATGCACATATCACGCTGCTTTTTAGTGATGTACCTTTACTGGTTTTCAATGGCTTACTCATTCAGCTGTGAATATTCAAATGTTAACAATTAACTGCTGAGAAATCAAGAACTGGACATGTAGTTGTAGACTAATTTTATTGGGGCATGAGCTTTGGAGAGCATATTCCAGATAGAAGATGAGAAGATAGTAGGCATACATGGTGAGAAGGTGGTAATTATACATGGGCTACTACTGGATAAACTACATTAATTAAAAAAATCATTGGAATGCAAAACACAAATCCAGCGACAACACGGCTAACTGTTTTCTCATTGATGTTTTATCACATGCATTATTGGAAGACCTTAGATCTTTTCTTACATCTCTAATTTACTAAATCCCAAGTGGCAGTTTTATGAAAAGATGCTCAACGGTCTGTAGCTGGTCATAAATACCCATGTTTCAAGTGAACTTATTTCTATGCTGTACCCAGTGACACCTCTCCTACTAAAAAAAAGAAAGAACTATGTTTTGATTTGTTCAGCCAGAAGAAACTCAGACTCAACATAACGTAGATTTGGCCATGCTTCTGATCCAAACAGCACACAAGTTTCCACGCTATCAGATGTTACTATATTTTGTAATATCTTTGAATGACACAACTTCTGTATGAATAAAATTGCTTGTGACTTAACAGCCTAACAGAGAATTTGCTTGCAAAGTGCAGATGATTCCTTTATGGCTGATGCTGTATTCCAATTGGACAGATCCACAGAAGAAAAAAAGGGAATCTGCAAGAAAGGGGATAAGTTAAAAGTTGTGTGATTTAATGGTTGTTATGAGACCATCCTTTGTCAATTTCACCCCTTGCTCACAGAAAGTGATGTTCAGCCAGGGGGCATTCATTGAAAATGCTGGGGGGGAAGAATTAGGACTAATAAAAGGAAACACTTCTTCACGCAACGTGTGATTGGTGTTTGGAATATGCTGCCACAGGAGGTGGTGATGGCCACTAACCTGGATAGCTTTAAAAAGGGTTTGGACAGATTTATGGAGGAGAAGTCAATCTATGGCTACCAATCTTGATCCTCCTTCATCTCAGATTGCAAATGCCTTAGCAGACCAGGTGCTCAGGAGCAGCAGCAGCAGAAGGCCGTTGCTTTCACATTCTGCATGTGAGCTCCCAAAGGCACCTGGTGGGCCACTGCGAGTAGCAGAATGCTGGACTAGATGGACTCTGGTCTGATCCAGCAGGCTAGTTCTTATGTTCTTATGTTCAGCTGCTGGGTTTAAATACAAAGATCATGTGGCACCTTATAATGAACGTAGCATAAACTTCCATGGGACAGAGCCCCCTTCATCAGATGCAGTGAAGATGAAATCTCAATGGTCTTTAACAGCCAAATAATATTCCCTGAATGATATACTCAACTGTACATGGTTAGGAACTAGAGAAACCGTGGAGAGATGCAGTCTAGCAAGCAAGAGAGAAATAAATCTGAGTTTTACTGCCTCAGGGGAATGAGGAACATCAGTGTGCATGTGCGTGTGAGCGTGATTATAAGCCTTGTTATGCACTTTTAATCTGCCTCATGGTGAGTGTACATTCCATTCAGTGCAGAGTTTTGAAGGGAGCAGGGAAAAAGTACAGGGAAATTGAAGCAGCCAGAGCATTCACCTAGCTCAGTGATGGCGAACCTTTTCAAGACCGAGTGCTCAAATTGCAACCCAAAACCCACTTATTTATCGCAAAGTGCCAACACAGCAATTCAACCTGAATACTGAGGTTTTAGTTTAGAAAAAATGGTTGGCTCCAAGGTTACTCGGGAGTAAGCTTGGTGGTAGTCGGTGGCTTTGCTTTGAAGCAACCGTGCAACTCTTCCAACAGGTGAATCACGATCCTAGGAGGGTTTACTCAGAAGCAAGCCCCATTGCCAGCAACCGAGCTTACTCCCAGGTAAAGGATCGCGCTTTAGTACTTCGCATGAAAATCAGTGGGGTTTAACAGCGCTTAACAGGGTTACCTACATTGCTTCCCCAAAACTAGGTCTTAGGTTTAATGCTAATAATCGAGCCCAGTGGCCCAGGCCAACCTAGATATGTCTGCGGGGGGGGGGGGAGCACTCTGTTTGCACATGCCCACAGAGGGCTCTGAGTGCCACCTCTGGCACCTGTGCCATAGGTTTGCCACCACTGACTTAGCTAACTCCATGTTTGCCACCTTCTCCCACCCACAAAGGTGTCCACTCCTCCACAGGCACTTCTGGGGGATCAGTGGCGCAACATTTAAAGAGAAAAAATGCCTGCATTCCATCATGGTAAAAATGGAATATTAAAAGTTTTTTTAAATGTAAAAGGGTGCAAAAAAGGCAGCAATCACTGTAGCTACCTTAAATGATCTGGAAGCTGGGACGGGGACAGGGAATGGTGCCATGACTGAGGCATTATTTGATTATGTCACAGCAGAAGTGCGTATGACTGGCACATTGTATTATTGTCTTTAAGAGGACATGACTTTCTGTGCCTGGGTGCCTATTTAAACACCTTTTCAATCATTGATCTCACTCATAAAAAGGGGTTATAATGACAATTTGTAGCCTGGTAGCTAAACACTGTATCACTGTAGTCTTTTGACCACTGGGGAAGGCCAGTTAGACGAAACACTTATGTTTTTAAGGGTCAAACAAGTATCCCATAGGACACTTCTGTATATTATAATTGTGATATTGTCTGTACAGAGTAGGCTATTATGGGCCTTTTACAAGTATAGTTGATTTTAATTTATAATAAATACATATTTTTTTCATATTTTAGCAGTTTTATATTTAGTGTCCCCGTTACCAATTTCTCAACCTTTTAGGTACTCAATTCTAGTTTTGGAATTCTTCCTTCTTCACTTGTACTTCTTGCGTGTAGCTTTAGAAATGTGGGGAGTTCCCACTGTGGAGCAGGCAACCTTGGGGTAAGCAGGGCATGCATAATAGGCCCATGACTGTGCATGTATCTGTCTGCCCAAGGATGATGCACAATTCATGATCTGTTCTTGTCTGAATGACTATATACCAACAAATTAGCACATCCATATGTTGGGATTTCACCGACTGGCAATGAGGACTTCACTTAACAAATTCCAGCTTCTCTGCAACAAAGTAAACATATTTTTTTCCCTATGGGAAATTATTACCATTCTGTTGATATGCTGCATCAACCCTGTCCACGAGTCCGGGAAATTCCTCCTTTGCTAATTTAGGGTAGCCATGATCCATAGACTGAAGTCTCTCATTGTAGCTGGAATAACAAAGTGAATAAGAAACAGGGCATGAGTCTTGCGACATATTCCATGTAGTTTTGGGGAGCCTCAGAACGAGAGGCAACTTTTCCTTCTAACAAAAAGAGGCAAACAAAAGTAAAAGAGCTGCTGATCAGTTTGAATACTGTCCATGACGGGCAAGAAGTTAGAGATGTTGGTAATGTTTAGCACGAGATGTTGAACGAGCAGTGGGGACAGCTCCCAGTGTGTTTGGGGAGACATATAACCGATTTATTCATTTATTTCCTTCACATATGGCCCGCCTTCCTCGCCAAGAATCAAGCTGGATTACAAAAACTTTTTTTTAAAAAAACAGGTAGCATAAAACATCCAGTAAGCTATGCAATAGGAGTAGGATTACAGAGCTGGATTTTTTTTTAAAAAAAGAAACAATGCTTAAGGCATGACATACCATAATGCAGAGAGTGGATTACTAAGGTAGAAAACAATGCAATAAAATCAAGGTAATCTGGACAATAGACATTACAGTAGACTATCGACCCAATCCAAAGGGGGGCCCCCCATAGCCTTCCCCAGTGGTGGGAGGTAGTACTAATGCCGCTCAACCGTCCCTGCACCATGTTGTTGCTGCTGACATAGCAAGGGCAGTCCGGGGGTGTAGCTGGGCACCGGTGGCCAGGGCTTCAAACTTACACCACCTTTCCAATGGCATAAGTCAATTAAGCACAATGGAAGCTTCCTGGCAGTGGGGAGGCATGTTTGCATTTTTAGCCCCCCTATGCAGCTGGAAATGTGGAGCGCCAGTGTGGCTGCGGTGCCACATCTACCTCCGCCACCCCCCCCCCCACCCCCCGCGTAGATGGCGTAGCCCAGTTTGGTTCCATTATAAAAGTATCCCCCTGAGTTTTCCGTATACTACACTTCCAATCCTGTAATAGAAATACTCTCCAGAACTTTTCTGTTTTGAAAATTCTGCGGAATGATAGAAGTGTAGGATTCGCCTGATCTCTTCAAGTTGTTCAAGGTAGGAACCATTAGATAAAATGCTTGGTATGTGCTGTTGCTGATCCCAGAAGACAGCTCTTATTCCTTTGTAGACTCAGCTGATCTGGTCACATGGATCCATGCCACTGTATCCTCAAATCTGGACTACTGTAATGTATTCTACTTGGGTCTCCACTTAAAGTCAACTTGGAAACTCCAGTTGTCACAACCCCCTGTATCAAGGTTGCCATCAAGAGCTAGGAGGAGCAGGCATATCACACCCTTCTTCAGTCACATTATTGGTTACCAAATCAGAGGAAAGGTGAGTATACATTTGTGTATCAAGTGAACCAATATTCTGTTGCTTTCACGCACATTGTAAAATACACTTTCAATGCACTTCAGCAATCGCTTGCAACTGGATTTTTCTGTGTGAAAGAGGAAAATCTAGTTGCAAAGGATCGCTAAAGAACATTGTTATCTAATATGTGTGACAGCTTCGGCTTGGAGACTTGTTTTGTAGTATTTATGTAATAAACAGAGTCAGGCAAAGGAGTCAGGTAGAAGTACCCATACTTCCTATAATTCTTCAACGAGCAGAAGACATCAGCAGAAAATTGTTGTATTAAGATGCTCTCAGATAAGGAACATGTACTTCTTTGTGTTCACCAGAATCTCTTAAGACAATCTGGGGAATCTTGTAGACTTCTGTTTTGCTGCTGTTTCAGATTTGCCGTTCTGCAATCGGTACTATTCCATATATGACAAATAGAAACATTAGATTTGTGAGTGACAAGGGTTTACAGCAGGGGTCTTCAAACTATGGCCCTCCAGATGTTCACGAACTACAATTCTCATCAGCCCTGCCACTTAGCCATGCTGGCAGGGGCTGATGGGAATTGTAGTCCATGAACATCTGGAGGGCCATAGTTTGAAGACCCCTGGTTTACAGTATTGTTCTAAGCAAGCAACTGCTACGCGGGACCCGTTAACAGAATATTTGAAATGTTAACTTCCAATACATATATTGAAGTAGCAGAGTCATTGCTGATTCTGATAGCACAGTGCTTAATTAGATAAAATACAATGAAAACTGATGAATTTTTATAAGGCTGTGTCTTTGGAATAGTTTCCTTGCCGTGCCAGACAGCCTTTGCCCAGTCATATATGATGGATGTGCTTTGTGAGGAGAAAACCAATCTTGAGTCAATTGTTCAAAACACAAATTGTGACAGAAAGTTTCAGGAAAGGAAGGCAATGGGCTAAAGGAAACCTGGAATAGATTTACCTTGCGAAAGATCCATGGTGAGAGAACTGAGCTCCACATAAACCACAGAATCATGAGCAATGCCACACAAAGTGCTGTAACGGATTGTAACAATGTAAACAGACTGTACCATCATCACAGAGAAAGACCTTCTGCTGGGTTCAGACCCTTTAAAGTGCATCTGGCTAACATTTATGGGCATGAACACAGATTAAATGAGCCACATCCTTTATATTCCCACTTCCTTCCTACCTCCATATCTCGTCTCCAGTGAAAAACTTTGTCCTTCCACTCTTTACATCATGAAATGCAGCATCTATCTTTTGTACTCTGCTTGGGAATCTGAGCTCAGACAGTTTCCGGGGATAGCCAGGAAGTATATCATAGCCTTTCACAGCCCAAAATGTATTTCCTATAGAAAAGGAAATGTATTATTACATAAATAAATGATTCACATAATGATAATAAAATTATAGAGATAATTATATAATAGGGCTTGACACAGCAGTTTTTCTTAGTTCTGTTCCCCAAGAATGTGTTGTTATTGCCTACAATACAGAACATGGAAGAAAATATGGGAGCAGTACTCAGCTTGTCTACTCAGAAGTAAGTCCCATGTAATTTAGTGGGGCTTACTCCCAGGAAAGTGTCTTTAGGATTGTAGCCTAAGAGTAGCAAAGCTACCACCAGGGAATCGACCGTCTGAGGCTCTTCCCATTGAGTTCTTTCCCTTTGCCTGTGATATCTCTACCTCAATTGCAAATACAGGGGAAAAAATCAAAGGAAAAATAGACAAGGAATGCACATTCTGAAATTCCAAATCAAAAATATACCAGAAAAAATGCCTTTTCAAGTCAGCATGTGTATATGTGGAATGAAAAACTAAATTACAGAATTTTCCAGAGTTACAAAATGTTTTGGTGGAACAGGGGATATTTCCAGAGATCTAGAGCTGGAATCTGGAGAGAAAATGGCACCATATTTGCAAGGAATCTCTCTCATAAAGATCCCTCAAATTTTAAGGGATTGGAGAAAGAAGTCCAAGTTTATGAACCCCTGAACAAGATATCCCCAATTATCCAGGCCTCTGTTATTCCCTATTGGGGAAAATACCATTCTTCTTTTTCCCTTTCAGTCTTGGAGGGTCTTTAGGAGAGGAAGACCTGGTTCCTTGCAAATATGGGTGCCATATCACCAAAAACAACATCCCTGGCCCACAGGAAACAATGGACCCAAAAATTCAGAACTCCAAAATAAAAACAAACTAGTACCACAATATCTGAAAACTCAATATCAGTGCCCTACCTTAAATGTAGATACAAAATTTTGCTGATTCTTTTCCAGTCCACACAAGGAAACCTGAGTTCCTTCATTCATGGTGTTCCTGTTCTCCTTTTGTCCATGTTCTGCTCCAGGACTGTCAAGTGAAGAGGCTATGCTTCCCCCAAGTATTCCCCCTCTTCTCTAGTCAAGCTGATTACTATATACATCTCCTATTCTGTTGTGTCCGATGAAGGGAGATTTGACTCCTGAAAGCTGTCGCCCTGGTCTCTAAGGCATTACTGGACTTAAACAACAAACTGAGGAGGTGTACTACGTAATGTATAAGGCAAAGGAAACGCATAGTACACTGGCTGGCTGCTAATAACTGTTCTTATTGACTGTATTTTTTACAACTTATATATTTTTTGAAACATTCTTATTATTATACTTGAAAACAATAACGCAATATATGGTGACAGCTGTAATATAATTCATAATATAATCTCATTGTAACGCATAGTCAGTCCTCATTCCTAAATTTCAAACGGAGCCGTACTCCTAATTATAAATTCCAAACGGGACCGCACAATGACAAGCCGAAGTCTCTATTTCCACTCTCTCTGGCTGATAGCAATCTCCGTGCTGTAGTTGATGGCCAGCACTGTTTAGAACAGGGGTCTGCAACATGGACTACAATTCCCATCAGCCCCTGCCAGTATGACCAATAGGATTTGTAGTCCATGAACATCTGGAGAGCTGCAGGTTGCAGACCCCTGGTTTAGAAGGAGGAACAAGCAGGAGTCTCCAAGCTGCAATCTCCGTGCTGCTGTTAATGACCAGCACTGTCTAAAAAAAATGTCTTCCCAGCAATTTATAATTCCATAGAGGGCTGAGGACATAGAGAAATCCCTTGTTGGAAAAAAGAGGGGCTGAAGCTCTAATATTCCCCCTTCCCCATACCTGTGTCAGAGCTCATCAACTGTGACAGGGTAAACTGACGTGATTTTGGGTCGGAAGCTTCATCTCAGCTTCATCTCTAATGTCTATAGGGTACAGTACTTGAACAGGAAAGGATATGGTAAGATGCTGGCAAAAACATGGTCTAGGACACCTTCGAAAGATTTTTTTTAAAACTAGAAGTGCCAGTAATCTCAGCTGGAGTTATTTACATGCACAATGCTCACACTGGTACTTATAGGCCTTTCTTAAGTTAACATGAATAGGTTCAGGTCATGAGCATTTCTCATGAATGAGCCTTTCTGTGGTTATAGAATTTATGATCTGTCCTATTTAACATGAATGTTCTGCTCTAGAAGGGTCTTTGAACAATGAGGGGTATGGAACTCAATTGTGACTCATCCAGAATTGCCTTTGCAGTTCAGGGACAAAAGAAAAATGTTTCCAGTATCCTAGATGTACAAAGATCAGGATTTTGTATATCAGTGACGTTGGAAATTTATTTTGAAGTTTACCAAAGAAGTGGATTACCGTAAAAGGATAACCTTAGATGCCCTTATTGCAATACAAAGAAAGGTACCTTAAAAGATTCACATCAAGGGAGCGACAGAAACATATCTTCAAAACCAAAAGAAGAGTGCCAGAAACATGCTACATTACAAACGAAAACAGGCTGTCTGCAGTGTAACAACATTCAAGAAGAGCTACATTATCCTCTTTCAGAGCTTACTGTGAGATGTGTGAATGCAAGAACTGCCATATTGAAGTGCTTTTCTATCAATGCAGTTGTATATAAGATTTTCAATAAATAAACAAACACCAGATCTTTATTTTTTAATGGGCACTTCTAACCTGGACCTCTCAGCTCTAGACAGCTCTAGACAGAAGTGCAAACTTTGAACAACTTGGTCACCTGATAAAATGGCTACAGACATTAATGAATGGGGGGAGAACTGAGTAGAAAGGCTAATATGAAGGACCTAACAGTGTTCACCTGTAAATATGAAGATAAGGTCCTCATCTGGAAGGCTGTAAGCAGCATCAACTTGGTCTGGAACTCCTGACCAAAGTGAATGAATGACAACCCAACCTTGACTAGACATCTGAGCACTATGATGCCACATGAATCTGGTTGAGAAAGGAAAAAGAGCAATGATAGCCTTTGCAAGGGTACTCCCAGCCAAACTCAGCCAAACTAGTGTATAAAGCCAATATAAATTAAGATATTTGAGGCAGGAGCGAAGGATCTTGATTGAAGCCCAGACAAGACTGGATGATGACAATAATTCCCCAGTCATGATTCAAGGCAGATTTGCAAGGGGAAAACACAAAGAGGGGAATCACAGTTTCTACTGTTGCTGTAAGACTGGAACAGCACTGCTTATAGATTGCCCTGTGGATGACTCACCTGACCTTCATTCCATTGCATATCTTCTCTATAACAGCATTTATTAATAGTAATTACAGAAAGATGGTGGTTAAAGATGAAAAAAAAGTGCAAATGGAGAATGCCACCTCTTTAAGTTTATTACCTATCCTTGAATATAATTTTCTCCCCGTGTAATTCTGCAATAGCATCTGCAGAGAAGTTTGGGTCACATCTACTAGGAACTTCGGCACTGACCATTCTCGTTCGTGGACCTGCAAGAATGGACAGAGGCCATTAGTTACTTCTGGCTCCCGATTCGTTCATTTTCTCGCTTTTGTCTTGGTTCTGAAATTCTGTCTGCCAGTACTTAGCCACCCTTTTGACTGAGAATGATATTGACAGACAGCCCTTGCTGAATGCATAGAACCCCAGGAGAACTAAGCCACGGCTCTTAGGAAATTCAGGTTTATGTATGAGCGGGGTACCATAAAGAGCTTGGATGCCTTCCACATCATCTTCCGGAAGGACAAAGTCCTTCAAGCCACTGTAGGTGTAAAGGGGGTACATCAGGGCTCTGGGATGGCTGGAGTGTTGTAGTCCCAAAGCATGGCCAAATTCATGGGCTGCAACTGCAAACAAATTAAAAGCTGGAAAAGAGAACAATTAAATGAGTTTTCAAGGTTCAGCATTACTCCCCATGAAAGCTAGGTTCCTATTCCGGCTGCCATACAAGTAAGATATGGGTTCCCCCTGCCTCTATTGTTCTTTTAATGTAAGTTTGATTTGCAATACATTATCAGTTGATGCTATTGAACTAAACTTCAACTGCCTATTTCTGCTCATTAAAGGGACAGGGTGTTTTTCTCCTGCCCAGTTAGCACATGTATGTGCATATGAAATAAAATCTGGTATACTTGTAAAATGCATTAAAACTTAGAGGTTTATAAACTGCGAATCCAGTGTTTCCCTACCTTTTTGAGGTCAGGGTACCCTTGACCTCACTCTTCATATCTCACGGTACTCCTGCCGCCACCCTCCACCTTCCCCTCCCATTGCCCCTGCTTGCCACCCCCCCACCCTCCCCTCCCAGGGTGAAGGGTAGCACTGGGGGGGCTGCTGACCTTGTGGCAGGCCCTGCCCCATGGGCCCGCTCCATGTCCTTGCTGGCACTGGTGGGAGACACCACAAAAATGAGGGGGGGCGGTAGTGTTGCCGCGGTACCCCTGGGACATGCTCACGGCCCCCCAGGGTACCACGGAATCCTGGTTGAGAATGGCTGTGCTAATCAAACAGCCCTCCCCTGGATAGCCAGGCTAGACCAATCTTACCCGATTTCTGGAGTTATGTAGGATCAACTCTGGTTAGCATTTGGGTGGGAGTCCCCAAGGAATACCAGAGTGACTATGCAAAGGCAGGCAATGGCAAACCACCTCTGAGCATCTTTTGACCAGAAAACCTCACCAGGGATCATCATAAGTCAGTGACTTGAAGGCAAAAAAACAAAACAAAAACATTCCTTTCACTACCTACACAAGACCTAAGAGGTTAGTCCAAGTGATTGTACTGGCCCAAAAGGCAGGATTATGTGCTGCTCCACAGTGGATTTGAAGACAGCACTTCCAGAAGTGGCATAGGAGGTTAAGAGCTCATGTATCTAATCTGGAGGAACCGGGTTTGATTCCCAGCTCTGCCGCTTGAGCTGTGGAGGCTTATCTGGGGAATTCAGATTAGCCTGTACACTTCCACACACGCCAGCTGGGTGACCTTGGGCTAGTCACAGCTCTTCTGAGCTCTCTCAGCCCCACCTACCTCACAGGGTGTTTGTTGTGAGGGGGGAAGGGCAAGGAGATTGTCAGCCCCTTTGAGTCTCCTGCAGGAGAGAAAGGGGGGATATAAATCCAAACTCTTCTTCTCTTCTTTATGTGTAAGTTCTCTTTCAGACAGTTTTTTAAACTTGCTTCTGCTTCTGAAGGCAAAGCAGGTTAATCAGCCCACATGAAAGGAACCAAACAGGTGACTACAATGCATATGCAATCTTAGGTCACCCCCCCCCCCCCAATCTTCTGAGACATCACAAGGGTTCCTGGAACACACGTATAGGATCAAGTGCTGCAACAACTCCTCAGCCCGCTTGTACAAAAGCATTAATGCCTGCCCTTATACCCAGTGGTATAGCAAGGAGGGTGGGGCACATAGCAGGGCTGCGCCCACCTTGCAACTGCGCCCCACCCCTGAACTCCATGTGGAGTTTAGGAGTGGTGCAGGCCCATTTGATGCTGGTCTCAGGTTGCCTGGGTCCAGCCCAGCAGGTCCTGCTCTCGAATTCCTCATGGACTTCAGAGGCAGGGTGAGCCTCACTGGCCAGCATTCAACTGTGTCCCTGCCCCAAACTCCATTGGGGGGGGGGGTTCAAGAGTGGAGGCAGTTGCAAGCAGGTGGAGCCCCAGCATGAGCCCCGGGCACCATTTTACAAAGCTAATAGAGGTTGTTCACCATTGCCTATCTCTACATAGCAATCCTAGACTTCCTTGGTGGTATCCCATCCAAGTCCTAACCAGGGCTGATCCTGTGTAGCTTCTGATATGTGACAAGGTCAGGCTGGGCTAGGCTATCCAGGTCAGCCCACATACCCACCCCCACCTCCATGCTTATTCCTTATTATTGGAGACTCTACAGATACAAAAATACTACATATTATCACCTCTAGAATCATTGGTCCAGGTCTCATCATCATCAAAGTGGACATCTCCACCAATATTGTCACCAGGAGGGAAAGCATGAGCCAGCTGGCCTGATGGCCCATCAAATGGAAAGAAGTCTCCATGGTCTAAAAAAACAAAATCACCGTAAGAACAATCAATTGTGATAAATAATGCAGTGTTTGTAATGACATTGTGCTGCTCTCACTAATGGGAACCCAAAGTGGTTTACAACATCATCTACTTGTGAGCTGTGTTAAGCTGAGAGACACATAAAGAGAGTCATCCAAACAGCACCCAGAAACTTTCCACAACAGGGCAGGGATCTGAATGTGGGTGTTGTGGATTTTCCAAGTGGTATGGCCATGTTCCAACCCGGAAAACCCACAACACCCTAATGATTCCGGCCGTGAAAACCTTCGGCACTACATTGATCTGAATGTGTGTCTTCCAGAGTCTCATCTGGCACTCTAACCACTGTACCCGTGGTGGTGAACCTTTGGCACTCCAGATGTTATGGACTACAATTCCCATCAGCCCCTGCCAGCATGGCCAATTGGCAGGGGCTGATGGGAATTGTAGTCCATAACATCTGGAGTGCCAAAGGTTCGCCACCACTGGACTATACCAAGGTGGCTCTGCAGTGTGGTGAATTAAATGTTGCTCTTTCATGTGAAAATCTGATTTACAACTTTAGGGTATTTTGTTAGTTAAGTATCTGGCCTACCTACTCCCACTACAGTGGGGATCAGAGCTTGAATTTGAGAGAATAATCACGGCATGAACACATCTTGCCTTCAGTCACCTTTCTTTCCAAAAGAGATCACAATGTCAGCTGTGCCATGTGAGAGCCTGGTGAAATGCAGAGGGGCGACGTCGCTCCATACTTTGAAGGCTTCTTGTATGGCTTGGTCTGTTTCTTCGCGACTTAGATCCAGAGTATAGTTCACAATTCTGTTTAAGTGACAGATGCCAAGTTACAAAACCTTTTTTTTTTTAGGTAGACTATAAGAGATATGGGGGTGGGGGAGAATTCTGACCTAGGAATTTTGACTATGATGTGAATAACATTTTGACTATGAGGTAAATAACATGATCAGAAGAAGAAGAAGAAGAAGAAGAAGAAGAAGAAGAAGAAGAAGAAGAAGAAGAAGAAGAAGAAGAAGAAGAAGAAGAAGAAGAAGAAGAAGAAGAAGAAGAAGAAGAAGAAGAAGAAGAGGAGGAGGAGGAGGAGGAGGAGGAGGAGGAGTTTGGATTTATATCCCCCCTGTAGGAGAGGGGGGATTATATCTCTCCTGTAGGAGAGCCAAAGGGGCTTACAATCTCCTTGCCCTTCCCCCCTCACAACAAACACCCTGTGAGGTGGGTGGGGCTGAGAGAGCTCAGAAGACTTCCAGTTTACTTGCAGTCCTCAAGGAAATGAGAGCAACGCGTGCTCTGGGTCATTAATAACAATATCATGAATTATTTATAAACTGCTTTAAAAGCCAGGCGCCCTACAATCAAAATTCAAAGTCAATAAAGCTTAAAACCTTTGTGACATTTGAGTAATTCCTTATATTGTTTAATAAAAACAAGAGGGCTGTTAAAAGTCACATTACCACAACCGATGTAAAAATTGATTTCTTCCCTTAAGAAAAAAATATATGGAGGCTGTGAATTATTTCATATTGGCTCTTCATGGAGCTTCTGTTCATTATTTGATAGTTTATTAAGTCATCACTTGAAAATATAACAGACGCCCCAAATCCCACCTTCCCCAGGTTACACTCCCAAAATCTCCAGGTATTTACTAACCCAGAGGTGGCAACCTTACTGTGTCCTAAATAGGTCTTATAGGTCTAAAAATAGGTCTTATGTGTGTGGTTCACTGGATCAAAGACAAAGGCCAAAATGCCCCGTTCAGAGGGCTGTAACCGATGTGCATGATACATGGAACTTTGCATATGAAATAGGCTGCCGTGGCTGGCAAGCACTGACAGTTGCATATATGGGCTACGGATTGTGGCCACCGTTTCTTTTCTAGGACACTTTTGTACATCCAGCATTCTCTAGATTTCATCCTGTAAAAATTACTGTGAAACCATCACTGCCGTGCTAACAAGGTTGCAGCCTTCTACGATCATGAAGAGTGTTAGTCTTTAAGGTGTCACCAGATTCCCATTTTGTTTTTCTGCAGTAGACTAACATGGCTGCTCCTAGGGTTGCCAACTTCAAGTTGGCGAATTCTTGGAAATTTTGGGTAGAACCTGAAGCGGTAGGTGTTTGGGAAGGGGAAGGACTTCAGTGGGGTATAAAGGCATACATTCCAGCCTCCAAAGTTGCCATTTTCTATATGGAAGCGGATCTTTGTCATCTGGAAATCTGTTATAATTCTGGGAAATCGTCAGGCGCTGCCTGGAGGTTGGCAACCCTAGACATTTCACTGACATTTCGTAATGGCCATGGTTCACGCCGCATCTCAAAAAGGATATTGAGGAGATAGAAAAAGTGCAGAGAAGGGCAATGAGGATGATTGAGGGACTGGAGCATCTTCCCTATGAGGAAAGGCTGCAGCGTTTGGGACTCTTTAGTTTGGAGAGGAGACGTCTGAGGGGGGATATGATTGAAGTCTATAAAATTATGCATGGGGTAGAAAATGTTGACAGAGAGAAATTTTTCTCTCTTTCTCACCATACTAGAACCAGGGGGCATTCATTGAAAATGCTGTGGGGAAGAATTAGGACTAATAAAAGGAAACACTTCTTCACGCAACGTGTGATGGGTGTTTGGAATACGCTGCCACAGGAGGTGGTGATGGCCACTAACCCAGATAGCTTTAAAAGGGGCTTGGACAGATTCATGGAGGAGAAGTCGATTTATGGTTACCATTCTTGATCATCTTTGATCTGAGATTGCAAATGCCTTAACAGACCAGGTGATTGGGAGCAACAGCCGCCGAAGGCCATTGCTTTCACATCCTGCATGTGAGCTCCCAAAGGCACCTGGTGGGCCACTGCGAGTAGCAGAGAGCTGGACTAGATGGACTCTGGTCTGATCCAGCTGGCTTGTTCTTATGTTCTTATGTTCTGGGCCTGGGTCAGCTTGAATCAAGCTGAAGCTGTTCTGTGGTGGATTCTTCCAATAAAACTGCTGATAATTACTGTGTAGTACTGACCTATACCAAAAAAATCCATCTGTTTCTTCAGAATCAGTGTCAGCATTAAGATTCGAGACATTGAGCTTTTGAAAATCAGTGCAAGGGGTGGGGAGGGGAGGGGGAGAGTGTTGATGTAGACAAGAAGACTGATATTTGCAAGAATTCAGTCTCCATGTAAAGATACAAAAAAGGAGAACAATAAACAAACTCATCTTACCTATATGTTAAATTCCATGTTGGCCATTTTATTTTCCTAGGGAACAAGTTGTAACCTGCCACATCAGGGACGCCACACCGTGGTTCTTTCATCAATTTAAGGGTGCCTGTGTCCAGTTGTCCAGTAGGGTCCAGGCCAAAAAACGACTGCATTCGCCTGAGCTGATGTGGCAGAGACTCTGTGCTTCTCTTCCGAACTGGTCCTTGACTGTAGTAGGCATCCAAATAGCTCTGGAGACACACAGGGAAGGGAACCATTATAGAAGAACAATATGAAGAAATGTTAAAGGGAATGGATGCATGTGCAAGTAGATAACCTCTGCAAATGGTAGATCGTCAACTGGATGAGCATCAGGTTCTAATGGTGCAGTCTTGGACAGTGGTAAAGGCAAGCCAAGAGCGAGAACACAGGAGGATAGAAAGACCGTGGAAACCAGATGTTTCATCTCTGCAGCTCTTAATGGTTTCAGGTTTGGTTGAAGTTCCTGACATAGATCATTTTTATAGTGTATGCAGCTAAAGATTTGACTCATCTCTTATCTGGAAGATAACAATGCGGCCTTCTTCCTATCCACGGGCAAAGGAGTTTGCATCATACTATTAATCGCCCCCCCAAAACATCATACTATTTATATACCAGCACTCCCCATACACCATACACAAAAAACGCTGACATTTTAAAAGCTCAGGTTAATTCAACAAAGCTAGTTGCTGACACTAGAACTTCCCTCTTGTTCAACCGAGAGAAATTATTTAATTTAGGCATGAGGACAGTTTTCATTTTCTGTTGATTTTTTAATGCTGCCCAAATAAAATCTAGTTAAACCATTACAGGTGGGGGTTTCCCTACCTTCCATTAAACACAGCACATGCACACAAAGGCTTCATGTTGGCCATTTCTGCACAGATTGTTCTAGCTTGGTTTCTTACCCACACTGTTTTTTCCTCAGCCTTGTTTGCCAGACTCCAACATCTCCAACTGAAGGATCTGGCAGTAAGCTAGTTCTTATGTTCTTTATGTTCTTAAGTGATGCGAAGGATCTCTAATTGAGATCCTGGAAAGCTGCTATCAGTCTGAATAGACAATGCAGACCTCAATGGGCAGATGGTCGAATTCAGTATAAGGTACCTTCATAGGTGAGTTTGTTGCTGGTGTCCTGCTTGGTGCAGCTGTGATTTTGTAAATTCTTTGATTGAAGCTTTTGTTTTGATTTTACAGTGTTATTGATTTATATGGGGTCGGATCCCACAAATCTATTCCACGTGGTGGCACTTCCCTCCAGTGTAAGAAACCTTCCCTGATACAAAAGGAAGAATATGTTATCCTCAGCAGGATGAAATCCAAGCTATTGTTTGGCTGAGGTTTTTCTTCACTAGCAAAATAACCTACAAGTGTTTTAATTTATTGTCGAAGGCTTTCACAGCCGGAATCACTGGGGTGCTGTGTGGTTTCCAGGCTGTATATCCATGTTCTAGCAGCATTCTCTCCTGACATTTCGCCTGCATCTGTGGCTGGCATCTTCAGAGGATGCCACGGCCATACAGCCCGGAAACCACACAGCACCCCAGTGTTTTAATTAATTAAGTAAAATAATAAGTGAAGTGTGGTGGAGTCTTCTTCTTTGGAGATGTTTACGCAGAGGCTGGATGGCCATCTGTCAGGAGTGTTTTATGTGTTCCTGCATTGCAAGGAGTTGGACTTGATGGCCCTTGTGGTCTCTTCTATCATTCTATGATTCTATGATTAAGTCTATCATGACTTCCACAATAAAAACTCGGTTGCTTATCGACTACCTAATATTTCTTCTGAATAACTGACCACCATGTGGTAAAGTTAAATTGATGTGGGTTGTGATGTTTTTATTATTTTTTTGCCCCAAGTGTTTTGCAATAAATCTAAACAGCAACGAAAAACTAGAATTCACAAATGTGGTTAACTCAGCAAGAAACTTGTAAACTATGCAGACTATTGCACAATTTGTAACACCATGTGTTGTCTGTTATCACTTACTGTAAAGAAAGAAATAGTAGGAACAATTGAAATGGTTTTGAATCAAAGATGGCATGGAGGAATGTCTTCTTCAGGATAGATGTGAAGATAAAAAAAGCGTCTGAGTCAAGTGTTAAGATTTGCACCAATGATGTGTCTTGCTTCTTGCTTAAAATGCAACCAGCACACAGTCCGTTTTGAATTAAAATTTCTTTGTACTTCCTAAGCTCCTTATTATGTTGCAAAACAAATTATTTACAAAGTAATTGTCATCATGACAGTGTTAGGAAGGAAGGGGGGTTGCTATCCCCTTCTGTGACCCAAAACAACCCAAAATCTGGTGAACAGCTGCAGGGAAGATTGCTTTTAAAAAGATTCTGTCACATTTACAGCTGCAGTCAAAGTATCCTAACTGATGGCTTTGAGGAGCATCTTTACACTGCGTTGTTTTTATAACTACATAATACTATTTTCCGCTTTAACATGCCATGCTCAACACATTATGATACGGTAATCATTTTATTGTGTATTAGATGTCTCATCCTATTGATTGCATTGACTTACACTATGTGATCTGCCTTGAGTCTCAGTGAGAAAAACAGACTACAAACAAATAAATAAATAAAATTGAACATCATTTTTATATGCATTACTGATGTAAATCTAAGAAACTTGATGTTAATCTAGGAAATATGGCTTATAATTTTCAGCAATATAAGATTCACAAACATGCGTGGCACATAGGCGCTGGCCCAAGCAATTTATATTACCTGTTAGTTTCTTGTAAAGTATGCCAAATTGTTGGCTATTAGACTTATGAAACTATTATATCTCCATAAGACATATATATCTCCTCTTTAAATCCAATTCATGCAACAATTTATTACAAGACAACCTTCTCTCAAGTCCATAATCATGTATTTGTTAACAATTGTTGCATGAATTGGATTTAAAGTGGAGATATATATGTGTTATGAAGATATAATAGTTTGATTTGGCGTACTTTACAAGAAACTAACAGGTTACAATTTACAAGAAACTAACAGGTTTCTTGTAAACTAACAGGTTTACAAGAAACTAGCAGGTTACAATTTGGCATACTTTATAAGAAACTAACAGGTAATATAAATTGCTTGGGCCAGTGCCTATGTGCCACGCGTGTTTGTGAATCTTATATTGTTTTGGACGTAGCACATTAATTTCATAGATTATAATTTTCAGCACATCATCCCCAAACCTCCAGGAATTGCCAGAATTAGAGCTGGCAACCCTAAAATGACCTTTGGATTCAATTCATTATGATTTGCACCAGGACTGCCACCCCCTTGGCACCAATCCTCGCATTTGGAGTAGAAGCAATCAGCACATTCCTGCTGGTGGGACTTAAGTCTGCTGATTCAGTTGGGTTGGCGAGCTTTCCTATTTCCATGCCAAATAAAGGAGGGTACGGAAACTGTTCAAGAAGCATAAAAACAAAGCTCTGTGGGGCACGTAATTCAAGGGTGACCAATTATCTTTGCACTTGCTGTATAACCTAGAAATAATGCAATCTAATATCTTGTAAATTGATAGAGCATCTAAATAAAACAGTCTGAGTCACATAAACTCTTGACTCAAGTTCCGGTCTGAAGGCCTGACAATATGTGTGTCTTGTTAAACAAAAGGGAGCCTGATAAGACCTGTAAAATCCCTCTAGTGTTTCCCTGAGGGAGGGAAAGGTGTGCCTTACAGATTTGTTTGTCAAATAATCATTTTTTCAGTGATTCAGAGTGGGATTTCCCACAGCAAATGCAAAGGTAGGCTCCAAACACCTACATGTACACACAAAACCACCCAAACTGTACAATGTATTCCACAGTAGCAGCCAGCCATCTGTGACAAAGTTTCAGTTAACAGAGATTATTATCAGGTCAGCCATAGTCCACTCTCTTCTGTACTAGTAAATAATGCTTGGCTATTAACACATTTAGCTGCCCTTGGAAAGCCAAGTGGAATTGGTACAGTTGCTTGAGAGTCTGCCTGATGGGATGGTTAGTGTGTTAGACAAGAACTGAGGAAACTTCAAATCTCCATAAATCTGGGTTCAAATCTCTACAAGTTAAAGTCAAATGTTCACAAATCTCCACACACCAATTTCCCCAATACAGACTTCCTTTTTAGGGACCATAAGAAACGATCCTTAAAATTGTTGGATTTCTATAGAGATTTGGCCTCTTGGTGATTTCTAGATTTGGTTATTGTAAATTAATGCACTCTGCATGAATCTATCCTTAAAGACTACTGGGAAACTTCAAACTGCTATGGCCCATACTTTTTTACTAGTACAAGCCTGAAGTACTATATTATATATTTTTTTACAGCAATGTCATTGGCAATAGAAATATTTCGGACAGCATGTAAAATCACAAGTGACACAAAATCTGGGTGCAACAAAATGATATTGGCAGCTTTAAAGTTGGGCAGGAAGGTTAACATGTTTCCTGCTTTCTACACAGTGTTTTCAAAACATTTTCAGGGGGAAAAGTCACTAGTTCAGCATTTTTGGAACAAAGCATTTTGAGAAAAAAATAAAACATTTCCCAAACATTTTTGATCACAAATTTGTGTGGAATTCCTGAAGGAAATGTTTTACTTTGCGATCTCAAAATGTTTTATTTGTGTTGCATGGAATTAGCTAATAACTGGTTGTCAAACTCACTTAACCTGTTGTACATCTCTTCTGCTTTTCAGTTAGCTATATCAATCTGTTAGTCTCATTAACTTTATTAGCCCACTTGTGTAGCTGGGGAGCTGCAGCCTATTTCCAATATCTTGTAAAGATGATCTTGGCAGCTGTAATTATATGAAGAGTAATACTACAAAGATTTCTAGGGAGGTTAGGTAGAAAGTTAAGCAAAAGAATTTCAATGGAAAATGGGAAATCTATCCAAAAATGTTGTTCTAACCTTTAAGAAAAGGATGATCCAGGAAACTACACACTTGTCAACTGATTTAGCAAATAAGGAAGAATTAAAAAAAATAAAGTGGTAAAGTCTGTTAGTATCTTGGAAACAATGTAGTGGTCAATGGAGGCCAGCATGAAGTTACCAAGATTGACCCTGCCAAATTACTCTCATTGCAGGTCATCATTTTATTAATGATCATCATTTTATTATTTTTATTTTTAAAACTTTTATTTATTTTATTTTACACATAACTACAACCCCTGCCTTTCTGTCTTCACAGGGATCACCAAGGCAGCTAACAATTAAAACATGCATGATAAAATCACATTTTAAAACTATTAACACCCCCCCATCATCATTACAATGGTTAAACCCAGAGCTAAAATACACACAAAACAAAAAACAATAATTCAAAACATTGTGCTGGAAAGAGACATTGTGAGAATTTCATGTGAAGAAGAAGAAGAGTTTGGATTTATAGCCCACCTTTCTCTCCTGTAAGGAGACTCAAGGTGACTTACAAGCTCCTTTCCCTTCCTCTCCCCACAACAGACATCTTGTGAGGTAGGTGGGGCTGAGAGAGTTCTGAGCGGACTGTGCCTAGCCCAAGGTCACCCAGCAGGAATGTAGGAGTGCGGAAACACATCTGGTTCACCATATAGGTCTCTGCCACTCAGTGGGGAATCAAACCCAGTTCTCCAGATTATAATCCACCTGCTCTTAACCACTTCACCATGCTGGCTCTTGCCATGGGAGTGCCATGGATGTAATATACGTTAATATACAAGTCATTTGATAGAATCCCCCTCCCATGATAGCAAACTGGCTAAATGGGAGCAGCCAGGTTAAACTCATTATTACATTCCCAAGAGATTTCGGTATGCTTTAGGACAATTTCTGTAGGTGTATTGTTTATTTCCCTCACAATATCTGGCTTTGATGACAGAATATGAATCATATGATTTATTTATGAGACACTATACATCACTTTGATGATACAATAGAAAAAGTGTAGGTTGAAATACTTTAGGCTACGTTGTTGTTTTTTTTTGCTGAAAGCCCTCACCTTACTGAGCCACCTCTTCTGTCTGTACATATACTTCTGCAGATTCTGCAGTTACACACTTCCCTCTGTGATACACCTCTGAAGATGCCAGCCACAGATGCAGGCGAAACGCTAGGAACAAGATCCACCAGACCACGGCCACACAGCCCGGAAAACACACCACAACCAGTTGAATCCGGCTGTGAAAGCCTTCGACAATATATCTTCAAGTTTGTTACAAACTTATCCCTTTAAGAAATACTCTGTAAGTGGGATCTGCTCTAAGACTTTAGCCAGTCTGCAGCACCCTGCTGTGCTCCCAGGTCAACTGGCTCTGTCATTTAATATGATGGCCTCAGCCAAACACAACTTAGGCTATATGTGTGCGTGCACACAAAAGGATGGTGGGAAGGTTTTGGCTGAATGATATTTGGATCATTATACCCGTCTTGTAGGTTTCCCGGAAGTATCTGGTTGACCACTTTTAGAAACAGGATGCGAGACAAGATCTTGGTTAGGATAAGCAGGGATATTCTTACATTTCATAAATGTATCCATCTTGTTTTCTAACCAGTGAGGTTCTTTGCTTCCCTGAGCTTTCCAGGAAGACTGTGGTATCTTAGTAAAGTCTGGAGCATAACTGCAAAGTCTACAGTATCTGAAGCAAATGTGCACCGAATGTTTGTAATAAAAGCATGACATTTTACATCAACTTGCGCATAGAAGGGACTATAACCAAACTCACAGCAACAATTCAGAACCCAACTGTGACACTATTTTGCACAATCCAAACACTGTACTTGAGGGGGGAAAAACCAATTTGTGGTATGGCAGTTCTCCTCTAGTTTGGGATTAAAGATGGTTTATTCTTTACGCCTTCTCACCAAAGGAACAATGGAAGAAAATCATGATAATTTCTTTTGTGTTTTGATTCAGTATATTCCCAAGCCTTTCCCACAGCCAATAACCTTTGAAAAGCACACATATAGCAATTCCAGAAGTATGTGGCAATGTTACATCCTTTTAATGACAAAAATTAAACATAAGTAGGAGTATAGAACAGGCAGAAGAAAGTATTGAAAAGCAGTACAATACAAAAGGCACCATCTAGGGCTGCCATAATAGAAGTAATTGGTGGTAATACAGTTTTCTCAGTTATGGGAAGCTAATTTGTACAGTGATGGCTAGGTCACTTTTGAATAGCCCAGTATAGAACCTGATCATGGTAGTTACACCTAGTGGCCAAATTGCAGAAAATTTTCTTTAGAAGTCATACTTGGCCATGCTCTTGGAACTAGGTCCTGTATAGTGATTTCCTCTGAGGCAGCGGTTCTCAACCTGTGGGTCATGACCCCTTTGGGGGTCGAACGACCCTTTCACAGGGGTCGTCTAAGACCATCGGGAAAACACATATTTCATTTATTTGTAATTAGAAATAAATATTTCACAATATATAATTACATATTGTTTTTGTGATTAATCACTATGCTTTAATTATGTTCAATTTGTAACAATGAAAATACATCCCGCATATCAGATATTTATATTATGATTCATAACAGTAGCAAAATTACAGTTATGAAGTCGCAACGAAAATAATTTTATGGTTGGGGGTTACCACAACATGAGGAACTGTATTAAAGGGTCGCGGCATTAGGAAGGTTGAGAACCACTCCTCTGAGGCCTTGTGCACTGTAACTCAAATAAAGCAGATAGTCTGACCACAGCTGCAATTACATTGAGTGATTGTGGGGCATGAAGAGGATCTGCATAAAACATTCAATTTTTTTATTTTCTTGCCCAAACCCTGAAGTTTTGGCACTACCAAGCATCCAAGCCAACCTAGTCAATCCCATTCTTCACAGCTAGAGTTGTCAACCTCCAGGGGATAGCTGGAGATTTCCTGCTATTACAATTGATCCCCAGGTTACATAGATTACTTAGTTCTTCTCAATGAATCTCTTTACCTGGTGCCCTCACTGCTTGTGCCCAATCCATACCCGAACCCAGTAAACTGCAAAAACCATGGTGGACTAATCAGGGGCCGCCATGCCGGGGGGGCGTGGCTTGCCCGCCTTTGCTGTGGCATGCGCGTGCACGTCGGCCTCAACTGTAGGCTGCCAGACTTGCCTGCACAGAAAGAGGAAGGAGTAGCGTTCCCAGGCACCCCGTAAGAAACAGCTGTAATACCACTCCCCTTCCTCCTCCCTTCCCCTCCGAGCTCACCCCACAAAGCCATAGCGAAGCGTGGCCAGGCCTGCTAGTAAATATATATGTTTATGGTTGTCCTGGTGATATTTTACTTAAAGTACAATAGCTCACCTCAGTACCAGTACAATCATTTTTATTTCAAGGCTGAGCTATTTCCTAGAGAATTAATACTCACTGACATGTTATGGCAACATTTAACAGCTACACCTTGCTTTTTATTCTGCCCAGCAATGATGAGTGAGGACTTGCTTTCTCACTATACAAAAGCAACACAGCTGTTTTAGAATCTAACAGTTACTCACAGACTCTTATAAACCCTGCTCTAGTTTTTGTTGGCAGGCATCTTTCTTGCAAATGTAGAAAGAGTGGGGATTTTTAAAAATTGCAAACTGGGAATTCCTGGTAGGGAATATTTTCTGACTTTGCATTTTCCCCAGACAGTGGAAATAACAACACAAAATCTCCCCTGAAGATCTTCTTTCAGTGTGGCTGGCTCATCACCCTTCCATATTGACTTCAGGGTTATGAACACATTTTCATTTTGGAGATATTATTGGTAAATGAATGAAAACAAGATTGGTCAGACACCACAAATAGACAGTCAATGAGATATCATGTAGTGCAAGTGGTACACCAGATAATTACACACACACACATATATGCAAAGTTTAAACAATATTGGTTATGGCTACTGGTCACGACAAAGGCCTATTATGCATGTAATTATTACCCCATGATTCTTTTTCGCAGTGGGGTTTCCCTGCGGCTTTCTGTCCTCATCAGATTACCCTGTTGGAAATATCTCAAGCCAAGCTGAGCCAATCCACCATTTTGCCTGACTGCCACTTCTTTGCTAGTTTTCTCACAACCCCCCTTCAGTCTTTGGCCTAGCAATATTTTGCTGGATGTAAAGAATCCATTGTTCCAGTGATAGATCTTTGCCATTAATTTTTTTAAAAGGCCTGCTGATCACTCTGTAATGTAATGGTGGAATTACTGCCCTTCCACCACTTCCTTGTTTCCATTGTCTGCTGGGGAGGAGTAAGAAAATTCAAAGAGAGAGTAATATGTGGCCACCTCCTTCACTTTCACTGCAAAGGCAGGCAAAAAGTTGTACTTTACTTGCTTTTGGAAACAGTGGGGATTCTCTGATCTGCAGAACAGTGAGTTCAAGAGCGGGGAAAATGTGTTTGTATCCGAGATTTTTATCACAAGGGAATGAAGGCTCAGTGCAACACAGACCATGTCCACAAATGGCCCAAGATGGATTGAAAACATTACCACTTTACATTCAAATATCACATCATGGGATCATTTAAACAAAGGCTGATTCCGCATGGGCCAAAAACAGCAGTGTGAAAACGATGTGAAAATGGTGTAAAAGGATTTAAAACAGTGTAAAAGGGTTTATACTGTTTTCACACCGTTTTCACACCGCTGTTTTTGGCCCATGCGGAATCAGCCAAAGCAACCCAACACTCAAATCATGTATGCTCTGAAACAGAGTTTGTGTGTGGGGGATTGGCTTCCCTTCCTAAATGTTGCCCTCTGTTCCCATAACAGCACTACAACTCTCACCAGGTACAGATGACAGCACTGCATGTTCACTGATGTGCAAGGAGGGAGAGTGGGGGTGAACACCCCCCCCCTGTCAGTCAGTCAGTCAGTCAGTCAGTCAGTCAGTCAGTCAGTCAGTCAGTCAGTCAGTCAGTCAGTCAGTCAGTCAGTCAGTCAGTCAGTCAGTCAGTCAGTCAGTCTTTATTGGTATAAGTCAAATGCAAAACTTTGATGACAAAGCACTCCTATGGTCTTGGATCCTCTTGGTTATAAGGAGAAATCTAGCAACCAAGCTTTGTGGGATGGCCTTGTTGTCTGCAAGGCACAACTGTTTCTTTTTTAAATAATTTTTATTTCATCAACAAAGGATTACAGGAAAAGAAAAGAAACTTAACAGTAATAGCAAGAAGAAGAAGAATACTACATTTTGAAAATGAGAAAAATAAAAGAGATTAAAATGGCAAATAAGGAAATGGAAGAAAGGCTAAGAAGAAAAACAGAGATAAGGGGAAGGCTGTTTCTAAGAGCTCAAGGACTCACTCACACTGCTGGTTCTGGATTTTTTTTCAGAACTAGTGGGTTTAAAATCCAGATGCTTGTATTCCACCTGTCAAATGTAAGGTCCCCAATATCTGGGGAGGCAAAAGCTAAGGAAAACCTGTTCTGCAGCTGGCAAAAATAGCCCCTATTAGCTATGTGTAGTCTGGGAGCACTCAGAGACTCAACACAGGAAGTTCCGGTACAACTGTTACAGGGATGTGGCTACATATATGTCCATCTCCAGGATCAAGGGCACTGCTATCTAAGCATTGCTGATCACGGGGAGGGACAGTTGGCACAACTACTTCCCCTATGTGGTCACCCCTGCAGATGACCAGGGGATCACACAGAGGTGCAGCCAGCACTCTGCACCTGCTCTCCCTCCCTGCATGTTCAGTGAATGAGTGGGCCTGTCCTCAGTACTGGACCACAGTGAAATCTTTAGGCAGAAGCTAAGAGCATTCATCGTGTGTATGCTGAGAAATATTTAGTGGCTATAGTATGGCATATTATACACATTTATTTGTTTATATAACAAATAAAGCTTTGGGCAGCAAGATTTTTGTATATTAAGAATCTCTTTTAAACAATAGGTATCAGATAGCAATAAGATGGGTATGATATATGGTAGAATGTTTAGGACAGGGAATTCGAAGAAGAAGAAGAAGAAGAAGAAGAAGAGGAGGAGGAGGAGGAGGAGGAGGAGGAGGAGTAGTTTGGATTTAAACTTATTTTTCTCTATCTTTAAGAAGTGTTTAAGGGGCTTACAATCACCTTACCTTCCCCTCCTCATAACAGACCCCTTGTGAGGTAGGTGAGGCTGAGAGAGTTCTGAGAAAACTGTGACTAGCCCAAGCACTCAGTAATCTTCATGTGGAGAAGTGGGGAATCAAACTCAGTTCTCCACACTAGAGTCCACTGCAGTTAACTACTACACCACGCTGGATCTCAAGGTTGGTAAGGAGGAGTCTAGATATTTCTTGAAATTATAACTGATCTCCAGATTACCTTGCTGAGCTTCCTCCCCAGGCTCCACCCCCCTGCCATCTCCAGGAATTTCCCAAGACAGAGTTGGCAACCCTAGCTCCAGTATGTTTGCTAAATCCGTCCCCATGCAGAAGCAAACTGCTTTAAAAATGCTCAGAATCTGGTGCTGTACAACACAGGCTTACTCAATAAGCAGCCAGCTTGTTCAGTCCTTCATTTCTGGTCAGAGGGGATATAACGCTTACTCAAGAATTATCTGCTGTTTATCAATCAAGCAAGTCTCCAAACTCTTCACATTTGTTTGATTACAATATCTGGGTTTGTTTAGGTTAGCTCTACTTTTTTGCTGGGGCCATAAGATAAACATGCTGCTGCCAGCTCAGCCTTGACCCTCAAATCGTGGGCTTTACATTCCTAGAAACTGTGACTTTGCCAGGAACAGCAACCACAAATATGGTCATTCCAGTACTTTGCAACCAGGAAGACAAACCGCAGAAGCCTTCTTTCTTGGAGTGGAAAAAAATGGAAAACATAGGCTGAGAGCATCTTGGCCAAGAGGTGACTGGGTAACTGTGTCAAGTTGCAGGTGGAGGAAAAACAGGAAATGAGATTTGGTTGCAGAGATGCCTGGATCCTGGTCTCAACAGTATTTCTCAGCCTCTAGCCAATTCAACAAAACATTGCTGTCAACAACACTGAAAATGTTAATCACTTGAACAGATGGGATGTATAGTCGAATTCTGTTCTTCGGCATTGTCCTCAACTGGGAAAAAGGACTGGGTAACTTTGTAGAGGTAAAAGTAGTACTGACCAGTGGTGAGATTTAAATAATTTAACAACCGGTTCTGGTGGTGGGATTCAAATAATTTAACCACTGGTTTGTTTACAAGCAGTTTTAACAACCGGTTCTGCCGAAGTGGTGTGAACCTGCTGAATCCCACCACTGGTACTGACCCATGAGGTGACATCACATCACATCTACTAGGCAGACTATGGCCAATTCCACACAACGCCAATAAAATGTTTGGGGGCTGGAATGTTTCCTGCAGGAATTCCACACAGCTTTTTTGCTCAAAATGTTTGGAAAATGTTTTATTTTTCCCCAAAACATTTTATTTTGAAAACGCCAAAGTAGCGACTTTTACCCCTGAAATATTTTCAAAATGTTTTATTTTTCCTGCCCAATTTAGAAGCTCACTTTCGCAGCTGATTCTCATATCATAGCTTCATAGCAGAGCGTATCTATAGAAAATGGAGCCTGGGGCAAAACCTGTGTTTTCTGTGCTCCCAGGGGTGACTGCCCCCCCCCCCCGCACGGGCGGCTCTGGAGCTGCACTCTCTGGCTCCCTCAGGTTGGAGTGGGGGCTCAGAAGGGCTGCTCAGCTACACATGCCCTCCCCTTTCCCCGGGGCCTGCTTGCTTGACTACCTTTCCCCTCACTCTCAGTTTGCCTCTGCTCCTTCTCTTCCCTCCAACCTTCCTCTACACTTCTCTCTCCTCCTTCATACAAGCCACCCCTGAGCTCCCAAGCCTCCTCCCCTTTTATCCCTGCTCTGCCCTTTTCTCCTTAGCCCCTCCCACCAATCCAGGAGCCAGGCCCTGCCAGTTTCCTGGGCCCGACCCAGGGCCAGCCTGCCCACCGGCTGTTCGCCGGCCCCACCTATCGGCCTGCCTCAAGCCCTGCTCCCTGCCAGAGCTGCTTGGCTGTCAGCCCCCTTCCTTGGGGCTCAGAGCCCTCGCAGTCTCCCTCCGGCCAGGTGCCAGCGATTCCCTTCAGCTCTGGCGGTGAGAGGCCTCCCCCCGGAATAGCGATAAATGCCAGGGATTGGAGTCTGGGGAGGGGGCTACCTCCCACCCCCAGACACTAGGCGAGGGCAGCCCAGCGACTCTGATTGCAGATAACCACTCTGCATCACAAGATGTGTGTGTGTGTGTGTGTGTGTGTGTGTGTATGTGTGTGTGTGAGAGAGAGAGAGAGAGAGAGAGAGAGAGAAAGAGAGAATATAAATAACATATAAAAAGCAAGGCCATATCTTGTAGCATTCATCATGGTAGAGTGTTCAACCTCCAGGCAAAGTCTGGAGTTCTATTAGAATTACAACTCATTTCTAGACTACAGAGATCAGGTCCCCTACAAAATAATAATAATAAGGGCTGACTCATATCCCTGCTGATCTCCCTTCCCCAAACTCTACCTTCTTCAAGCTTCATCTCCAAATTTCCAGGAATTTCTCGAGCTGGAATCATCAACCTGGGCTGATCAATTGAAAGACCCTTACAAAAATAATGACAATGTTGCTGTGCTGTAATTTCATCAACATGCCGAAGCAAGACCTGGAACTACGGGATGAAATAACGTGTGACTGAACTTCAGTCATAAATTGTTGGGATTTTTTAAATGATGAAAAGAGGCTTTTCAGGTTTTTTGCATGTTTATAAATAGGCACTGCTGTTCTGCAAAGAGGGCATAATTTTGACAAAGTAAAACCACAACTACTTGAAACAGTTGGCAAATGTGAAGTTTGTTTGAGCTGAATAAATACCCTCAAATCCAGGAATTAAACCTATTCTAACTTGACTCATGCATGCCCTAATTTCTATTCTGTCCTATGCTACCTGGGTGTTCCTTATAGTCAGTTCTAATGATAAGATCTCACTGTATATTCCCTCACTGCAACATGAAAAGAATCTAGTCTGTTTTTCTATTTGAGATAAGTTACTCATTTTCACTTTAATTTATATTTATATGTAATAGGTTATGACAAACAAGTCAGAAGAACAGGGTGTAATTTTTAAAAATAAATTTTAAAATCAACGTGTCAACTGCAGTTTGTTGTCTTATTCCAGAACAATGAGCATTCCCCCACTTACCTGCTGCTGCGCACTACTCTCCCCAAGTAACACGGGGTCCGCCGGCACTCCCCATTACAGGGGCGGCGACAACGCACCCCCCCCGATGCTGCCGCTGTCATGCCCCCTCAGCGCGCGACATTCCTGGCGCCTTTTGAAACGGCGCCGTGGGGAAGCCCGGGCGTGCGTCAGAAATGACTCGCACTGGGAGTAGTGCGCAGCAAACACTCACCCAGGTAAGTGGGGAAACGACCAATGACTGTTGCAGCAAAAATGACAAATTGCCATATGACATCTTAAAGTATTAAATATAAGAGAGAGGGGAAACAGCCAACTTGGGGCAGGGTTGTGTGTAGTGGAGAGGGTCTGAGCTTATTGCCAGAATATTCAGTGTAAAACCATAAATGTCTGAGAAGGCTGCAAAATCATTTTGCACATTCACCCTAAAGTTAGCACATGCATTAATTACAGGCGGTCAGCTCGAGCTCACTAGTCCCTATTTAAATATCTAATTCCAAACGGTGTCCCATGATCTACGGAAACTTAAACACACAGATGGGGGGACATTCATCCCAAACAGATGTTTGTTCAAACTTGGGATATTTTACAAGTTTGCAGAAAAAGCTGAAAAGTAAAAATAAATAAATAGATGGGGGATTTAAATTCTCTTTAAAAAAATTTTTTAAATACAGTTACAGGCTGCCAGTGGGAGGGAAGGTGAGAAAGCTGAAGCATACTAAAGCAATGCTAATTATTATTAAATTATAATGTATAGTTTAAAAATCGTATTTAACGATAATTGGCTTTTCCTTAGCATGCTTCAAGTGAGCAGAGCACTTTGATTATTTTTTAAAAAGAAAACGGAAATATATTTCACTCCGTAAGATAACAATGGTCTAGTTGGAACTGTGTTACAATTTATTCCATGCTTCACTGATTTTCATCAATTTACAATGCATAGTATTAATGTGTTAAGGTGCTGGGAGACCCCTAGTGGTAACAGTTTGTCATATGCCTTAATGTACCTTGATTTGGGAACAGTAGTGCTTAAATTGCAAACTATTTTTTTTATTCAGTACATTTTTTTCTCACACAACTACCAAGATGTTCAGGGATGTATACATCCTTTCACCCTCTCTGCATTATCCTCACAACCACACTGTGAAATAGTCTACACTTGGAGTCCGACTGACCCACGGTCATCTAGCAAGCTTCCAATGCAGAGATTCAAACTAAGATCTCCTAGAAGATCCTATGCCAACGATTACACCATAGTGGCTTGTTTAGCATATTAAAGGTTTACTGTCCAACCCCATATAGCAAAAAAAAAAGTGTCTAATTCTTAATCTGGCTTGTTTTGAATGATGGGGAAATGTTTGGAAGAACACAGGAGAACATGTCTCAAGTAGCAAGCCTTCTTCGAATTGCTACCAGAGACCATCTGTTGAAGATTTCTTCTGCCCTCTCTTCGCACCGCTCATATATATGTCATACATAACATGAAAACAAATCACATTGCTTAGCTGCCTGTTAGGGCTCCCCAAAATGACAGGAATTTGTCCTTGATAAGTCTCCCCACCACCACCATAGCCCTGGTCTACAAATGCAGGTGAAGAATTATATACATATTTTTAATGCATCACATTAATAATTTCATGTAAGTGGGGAAAGTAGCACAATAGGTAAAGAATTTGGTCACCGTCTCATTCTCCTGCAGGCATGGTATAAAGGTAAAAGATTTGGGATATCTGATTTGGAATCTCCATATTGCCATGAAGTTTGCTGGGTAACTTTGGGATAGTCACTCTCTCTTGGTCTAACCTACAACACAAGGCTGTTGTGAAGACAAAATGAGGAAGAGAACCATAGGCCCCTTCCGCACACGCAAAATAATGCGTTTTCAAACCACTTTCACAACTGTTTGCAAGTGGATTTTGCTAATCCGCACAGCTTCAAAGAGCACTGAAAGCAGTTTGAAAGTGCATTATTCTGCATGTGCGGAATGAGCCATAATGTGCCATTCTGAACTCTTCGGGAGAAGAATAGGATAAAAATACACATGCTGAAATTACTCCTGAGTTTCTTGGGAGTCAGGCCACAAGCACTTGTTTGGAATTGGTTTGACAGGATTGTTCCACAGATATGCACATTTTTCCAGTTGTCGTGTCAGGTTTTTTTCTTCCACGTGCAGCTTAAATAATGAGGATTTACAAGGAAGGGTGCTGTAGTCATTGGCAGGCCCGTAGCCAGAGTGATAGGTATGTTCCACCTAGCTCTTGATAAAGCACCATCAGGAGTTTCCTAGTGGATTTTGAAGGGAGATGAATGACAGTTGCACCATCCCTGGATGCCTGGGACTGTGGATTGGTCTGCTCGACTGTGCCCTGAAGGAACTCTCAAAATAGGCCCCACACTGATGATAACTGTTCTCCAATGGTAATTTTTTGGATCCCTTTTGGGTATTTGAATTAGTTCAGTCTGCAACCCCTGATACCTGCTTCTGCTTCCAGGTGCCTCAACAAGGTGGCATGGTTCACTGTGTCTAAGACAGCAGATAAATCCTGCAGGAGCCTTACTTTGTCTACCTTTTGAGGGAGGTCATCAACTAAACCCAAACTAAACTGTCTCTGTCACATAGCCTGTTCTGAAACCAGACCAAAAAAGGTCTACAGTAGATGAGTTATCCAAGGCCAGGAACTGGTCTGTGTCTACTATCTCAATCACTTTGCCATATAAGGCAAATTAGAGACAAGATGATAATCGGCAGCATCATTTTCTGAAGGGTTTTTTTTAAGTAGTAGATAGATAATTGCCTGTTGAGGGGTTAAGGGAAGGTGCCCTGAGCTGCACAATATCTTAAGCAGAAACAAAGTGGGAATGCAATGTCCGACTTAGCTGCTCATGCTGGCATGGTCTTTCTTGTATTTATGCTTGTGCAAATGAGAATTTCATGCTGGATCCAACCCAATATCTTTAAACCTATTTAAGTTAAACATGGTAGCGCTAGTGTTTGTAACCTACGCTAGCATAGGCTTCTCAAAGGCAAACCATGAAACTAATTGAGCCTAATGAATATAATTCTTCCAAGCAGTTAAAACACTGGTACATATTCTTGGCACTGCTGTCCTGTTAGTGCATTCAGCGTGTCATTATTAATGAGAATGACATTACATTTGGCACTAGTATTTCCACAGCTCTGTGGCATTTTCACAGATGTTTTGCCAAATTAATCTATCACAGCAAAAACAAAATTATATAAGGTGGTGTGATGAAAGGACTCTAGTCCCAGATGAGAAAAATGTTGGGCGTAATCACCAGCACTTTGATCTACAAGTATTGGAACATGTTTGACATATCACAGAGAGCCAGCACGGTGAAGTGGTTAAAAACAGCAGACTGTAATCTGGAGAACTGGTTTGATTCTCTACTCTTCCACATGAAGCCTGCTGGGTGATCTTGGGCCAGTCTTAGTTCTCTCAGAACTCTCCCAGCCCATGCGGGGGCAGACAGTGGAAAACCACCTTTGAATGGCTCTTGCCTTGACAACCCTAAAGGGGCTGTCATAAGTTAACTGTGACCTGATGGCTCTTTCCACCACAAGTTATCATTCTGGAATCTTGGATTGTCTACACATTATAGTTTTATATTTTTACAGTGAAACATCTAAATGCTATTATTAAGATTTCAATTTGTGATAAGAAACTTAAGTTGTAAGTTTTACTATATTAAGTGTACATTATACCTCACCAGCATAAGAGAACATGGGAAATCCTGCAGAAATGCAGGATGTTCAGTCTTCCGGTGACTGCCTTCCATTAACTATATAGACTCTATATTGAGTTTAAGTACATGCATTTGTACTAGAGTGTCTATCCAGTTACTCTATCATTGAAATGCGCTTACTTAAAACTCTACATAGAATGGCACTGTAAGTTGCTAGCTATTATTTTTCTTTAACGTAGGCAATGCGGCCAATATTTTCCCTCCCAGTTCTTTCGAACTAATCTTGATATCTTTCATTATTCCTTCAGTTTTCTGTTGTTTCTAAACTTTAAATCATTGCTGTTTGGGGAAAAAACAAAAGTCTGCACAAGTGTACCACTAAGGGATTGTGTAGACGTTTCTACTTGTATAAAAATAAGATGGAAGTTTAACTCCTTCCGTAAGCAATCGTGAGGGGGAAAAATATTCAGGTGAATTATAGGTTGCCACAGCAACCCATAACGACACTCAGTGACATGTGGTCCCCAGCAGGAAGTGATGAGGTCACAGGCATGGAGTAATATGGGAAAGAGGGAATGGAAGCAATAGCTACAGAGCAGAAAGAATTATGGGGAAAATATTTTAAAAGTAGACAGAGGCTGAGGGGAGGAGGTAGGAAAGAATGTGACCAGAAGGAAGGCAAAGAGGTGGCAAAAACAAGATCAATAGGGCTTTCCCTTCTTGCTAAATTTTCATTAACTCCCTTCTTGTGTCTAATTTTTGTCTTATTCTGTAAGGCATGTATATTTCTCTCATCTTCAGTCTTTCTATACTTTTGCCCTATTTTGTTTTCCTATGGCATATTTTTGTGCCTATCGCCTTTTTAAAAAATTTGCACCTATTGATACTCATTTATTACAAATGCCTGAATTTAGAAGAGTGAACTGCAGATGTGATCCAAATTGAAGGGTCGTGTCAGAAAGGACACAAACAAACTCATGGAATTAACAAAAGAAGCCAGGCATTGCTGGAGTTTCAAACTATCCTGCATTTGTTGATTTTTTTAATATATATATAGGGCAAAATAGGGCATATATATATATATATATATATATATATATATATATGAGATAGTGAAATAAAAAAGCTATTTTTTAAACCCATAAAAGCTGTAGTGTCCTTTAAAACTAGTATCAGCCCACTTAACATTTGCTATGCATTTCAAAATAATTACTTATGGTCACATTGTTAAAATGACTTTGTACCTACCTACATACTATTTTAACGTGAATTCGTAATTGTATTGTCCTGTGCTAGATTTTACTTTTTTGTAGGAACCTTTGTTGTAAAATTTTAAAAAAGAAACATGAAGTTACCTTTCAGCAAAATCAATTCATTGTCCTGTACTCACTGGTATTCTTTACAGCATGCCCCTTACTCCCGAAAAAACTCACTCACAAACGCCAACGTGGAAATCCCTGAAATGTGGTTTTATTATAAGAATATGGATAAAACCTCAGAGATACAAGTCACACACAGCAATTTAAAAACCTTCACATTTAAAATGTTGCCACTGCTTGACATAACATCTTGACGATTACCATGTTAGTACCAATTCCTTTGAGGCCTGATTACTTAAAACAGCTTCTGTGACCTGGATTTAGAGATTGTTTTGTTTACATTATAAAAAGTCAGGTTCTCATGATTCCTTGAGATTTTAAGAGAAATGTTTTCCAGAAAACCATAAGGAACAGGGTGCTAACTAGAGTGACTAGGATGGTTTCCACACAAAGTAAGTCTAGTGTATTTTCTGTTGCTAGTATGGCTGATGATAAAAGTGCAACATTGGCACTTTCACATGGCAGGTATCCCAATTTTCCTGCCCCGGTCTCTCAGCACTGCCATTCTCTCCCCCAGGTCACCTGAGCTTTTCCAATTTGTTTAAAATTGTCCCTTGAATAGTGGTATAACTTTATATGTGTGCCGAGCTGTCTGAATTCCCACCTTTCATTTTTAACGCATCTCTAGCCCTTTTGTTGGCAGAGATATAAGGGGAAAGGGACATTACTACAATAGAGGGGACTAGAGACTTAAAATGAAAACTGGGAATTCAGATAACCTAACTTTTAATTAATTTAATGTATTAAATAGGCCGCCCTCCCCTCCCCTTTCATTGATATGGTGTTATGGCAATATGGTGGTATTCATGGGCCAGTTCTTTTCCACACACACAGAGCAGCCATCTAAGTTTTACTGTGCTCTTTCCCAAAACATCCGAGCAAACCAAGTTTGAGAAAAATTAAGAGAAAAGCCAGGGAAGTCCTGGAGAGGCATAAATGCACCACAATGCTGCAAGGAAGCAGGGCAAAACCTCCACTTTCCAACAACGCTGAATGCAAGGCAGATAACATGAGTGGAAACAGCAGTTCAGTCCCGTGCACATTTCCTCAGAAGTGAGTCCCATTCAATCTGTAGGGGAGGCTTTCATCAAAGTTAGCATGTATACTACAGTAGCATCAGAACGAGCTACTGTGGAAAGCATCATGGCAAAGCAATGGGAAAGAATGAATGCTTTGCCTGTCAGGATTACCTCTGGTTACCGTTTCACACTGCTTCCTACAATCCAGATCAACACTTGAGAAGATACCTCAACTGAGAAAATGGATGTTATACAAAGCAATGTAATACCATTGCTAGAAAAACTACAAAGGTGAGTCTGTGTGTTTGTTTGGGGAGGAGGTCACCTTACTCCCACAGTGCTTCCAACCTTAGGTTGACTCCACCCTAAGAACAGCCTATTCTGGAAAACTTGAAATAACAAATATTCAGTCAAAGGCTACCATTTCAATAATGTCTTCTTGAAATGTTCATGCGAATCAGCTAGGAACCTCAAGCGTTTCTGCAGATCCATGCCACTGATTTAATTACAGATTTCCCACTATCCACGTTCAAAGTGTCTAACTGCTACGAACCTATTACTCTCTGGAGATCAGGATGTAGCAACTGCTTGGCGGTTAGACAGGGGTCCCCAATCTTTTTGAGCCTGTGGGCACCTTTGGAATTTTCAGAGGGGAAAGTGAGCACCGCCACAAAATGGTTGCAGCTGGGGTTGCAGAGTCAAATACAATAGGTTTCTCCTTGGACTTCCTGAAAGAAGGAAAGCCTGAAGAGAGAATGGAGCCATACACCACTTAAGGAAAGCCCAGGTGCTTATCTGTCTTTCTGATCCTCCAATGGCTGCCTGTTATCAGAGCAATGAAAAACCCTTTCAATAGAATGAAAGCAACCAGTCGCAAGCCCTGTCTTACAATAGCCTTTCCCACCTTCTGCAAAGCTCAACAGGTTCCAAGGGAAGTAGTGGCAGGAGCCGTGGTGCTGAGGAACTCTGGGTTAGACACTTTGGATATGGGTAGTAGAAAAGCAATGTCCAAATCAGTGGAATGGATGCATGGAAACAGTCAACTTGCACTAGTCAAGGTTATTTTTCTGATTACCAGACTTGCAGGCCAACTCTACGCATCAGAAGTGATACTCAGTCCAATAGGACTTATACCCAAATTGTGAATACAGCCTTTGAGAGATTTCCAAGGGAGTGACATGCCATGACGGACTCCAAATACAAACTAGCAGTTTTTCTGTCCAGCTCCAGGAAAAAAATGTTAGATCAACCCAATATGTTCACATGAGGCTAAGTTTCCCCAGGTTTTAAAAATTGCAGTGGGGTAAACCAAAGACAACATGAGATGCCACAGCAGTGAGTCTGGATATGTTTCCTCTCCTCCTGCTCCTTTTCCTCATTCCTGCATTGCAGTTTTCTTTAGCAGAAAACACCACAGTGTAAAGTCATCTCCCCTATGATTCAAAAGGTAATCTCTGATTAACTTGGTCAGACACCTGATTAGCAGGCAAAACTAAGAGAAAATAAATGGGGGGTGGGAACAGATTTTTCCTACAAAATACCAAAAACAGATTCTGGAGTAAAACTCCAAAAACAATGACAAAAATCTACCCCCCCCCCCCGACCCCAAAGAGCTTATCTTTTCTTATCTGCACCTAATTAGAGCACACCAATACACTTATTATCCTGAGGCAAATACTATCACTTCTCATCTTGGTAAGCTCTGAGGATATCTCCACATATTACAAAGTTGATCCAGGTTCACTAAAAAAAAATGATAGAACAAATTGGAACAGCAAATTGAATTGACAGTGGCTGACAGGATGCCAGTTTATTTCCTGAACCTTTGCCCACCTATTAACTGGTTATCATTGTTCACATATGCAGTTGGCTTACATACTGAAAAGCAAGCCATGGGCATGACTGTGTTTGGCCAAAGCAGGGAGGCAATTTTAACATTTATCCAAGTAACAGTTCAGCATATGGCACTTGATGGTGCTCAAGTATTCAAATACAGAGCTCAGTTCAGCACTTCAGATTTCTACACTTGCTCATTTAAGTCAACACACACACAAATACACAGAGAATTCCTTTCTCGCGTTCCTGCCAGGCAGCAATGTACCACGTTAAGGAAGTGCAGCCACTTTTTACCTCAACTTTGAGATGCAGCCAGCTTATCAGGTATTACTTATACAGTTGCCCAAATTTGGAGACCTGGAAGGAAAGAATGTCATACTCTGAACGTTCTGAAACCAGTGTCCATTAAACGGGTCCTAGATTTGTCCTAAGTCTTCCCAGGTTTTCTTTTTTCTTGAGTAAAAACTGTACAAACTGTTTACAGTGAAAAGGAAAAAAATACCACAATTTAATGACTGTTTTAAGAACTCGCAGTTGCTTTATCATAGACGCCGTCTTAGTTAAAGGTGGGTCGAATAAAGGGTAGGTCATCTTCTGGCAGTGGATTGCAAAGGTTCCAGTGTTAGTCCCGCACTGATGGCAACTGAAGTACTTAAAATTTAGGCTGCACCCTTGCAAAGCGGCAGCCTATGGCACAAATGAGGTGGAGTATCGGTAACACACTACCCAGGCCTAACATTAACAATCATTCTCAAAAAGACAGCCATTTCATGAGGAAAAAAAAACCTACCATACCTGAACCATACCCTACTATGCTTTTCAAAACGCTTCTCCGAAATTCAAACACCTCTTGACAGGGCACTTCCAACATAGCTTACAATATTTTGGTTTTGAGAGTGCAGAACTGTACTCTTAACACAAGGGATGTCCTTCACTTTTAAGACTGTTAAAATCTGAACATTTATTGTTCTGAAATGATTGAAACTCAAGACAAAAAAAAAATCCCCAACTTTCAGTCTCTGAAGAGGTGTGGTTCAATGCCTGTTTCGCATGTAACAAGGCTTCCTTTAAAAATAAAAGAAAAAAATTACTATAAAGTTCATAAGGATGTGGACCCTTGGTTTTAACTCAGTTTTTTTTGTAGAGGTGGGCATCGCAAGATCCAGCATTTTTTCAGACCTGTTTTCGCTATGATGCTTGGCGAATCTTTTGCCATTCCACAAATTCGTCGAGAAGTACAGGCCCTGAAAAATGGAGCAATGTCAGTTACATATTGCTGTGTTGTGGGTTAATTAAAGCTTTTCAGATGCCTTCCATTAGTTACAATTGGAAGGATTTATAAAAGCCTTGGAATGCAACAAGGGGTCATTCTTCCCCCCACCCCAGATCTTTTTCCCTCCAGCAATCCATTCTGACCCCCAGAACAATTATTCCTGGGGCTTGGGGACTATGTGGAAAAATAGCTAGGGAAGGGGGTCACAGAAACTTCTGCTGGGAGGGAATCTGCATTCACAAGCATCTTCTTCAGGAGCAGCAGTGGCGTAGGAGGTTAAGAGCTCGTGTATCTAATCTGGAGGAACCGGGTTTGATTCCCAGCTCTGCCGCCTGAGCTGTGGAGGCTTATCTGGGGAATTCAGATTAGCCTGTGCTCTCCCACACACGCCAGCTGGGTGACCTTGGGCTAGTCACAGCTTCTCGGAGCTCTCTCAGCCCCACCTACCTCACAGGGTGTTTGTTGTGAGGGGGGAAGGGCAAGGAGATTGTCAGCCCCTTTGAGTCTCCTGCAGGAGAGAAAGGGGGGATATAAATCCAAACTTTTTTTCTTCTTCTTTTGACAGATCACTGGGTCAAGGCCAGAGAAATTACTAATTGGCCCACAAATTCCATTCCAACCCAGACTTTTAAGAAGTCATGCTGAGGACAAAATAGGCATGCATTCTTGAGGCAAATGTTTACAAAGTCACCACCACTTTTTGAGACACGGGACAGGAGTCAAGCCACAAATCAGCTACATCACTTGATTCAGCCTAGTCTGTATTCCCTTCCAGTGGACTGGCCAGTTACAAGCATCACTTACAGAGCAGAGAAGGTAATCAGTTGTACCATGCTGTGCAACTCTGAAAAAAGTATTTGCTGATAAATGTGTCTGAATCGTTCATCCTTTTATCCATCAGAGGACAGAAGAAAAGGCCATAGATAGGTATTTGAAATGAAATTTATGCTTGCTAGGAATATTCTGCTCAAAACGGGAATTTAACTTTTGTAGGTTGGTGACAGGAAGCTCTTGGTAAGTAGACTTGCCAGGGAGGCAACTGGATACTTAAACTCACCATAATACCTAGTCAGGAGAATAACGGTCCCTCACATCTCACATGCTGGAGACACAGGTTCAAAGGCAAACACAGCCTTTAGACCAGTGGTTCTCAACCTGTGGGTCGCGACCCCTTTGGGGGTTGAACAACCCTTCCACAGGGGTTGCCTAAGACTCTCTGCATCAGTGTTCTCCATCTGTAAAATGGATAAATGTTAGGGTTGGGGGTCACCACAACATGAGGAACTGTATTAAAGGGTCACGGCATTAGGAAGGTTGAGAACCACTGCTTTACACTCAAGGTACAGTCCTGAGAATGTCAATATCTTTGCTCATAAACTAATTCAAAAGCCTGTGCAGGACTAGCTTAACATAGGACTGTCAAGTGCTTTAGTACCATGAAAAGTACTAGAGATGTTGTGAACATGACCAGTTCCTACAGTTATGCAAAAACGCTTTCAAAAATAAGATCAATGAATTTTATTTTTATATTACAGGCCTGTTTTTGTTTAGAAACATTATTTGTCCCCATATTCTTCAAAACAAAACCCAGCATTTTGATTTAAATTGGAATACTTACATGCCCCATCTTCGTCGTAGTTGCTAAGATCTGCGTGGACAGTTCGGCTGAATTCTAACACATTGTACCACTGATCTTTGTTAATAACTCTGTATTTCGACTGCTGTGGGGAAACCAACAAATCTCTCAGTCACGACTGAGTCAGACACAGGAAAGTAAATACAAGAAGTTTTTCCTCAAAAGAGATTACTGTTATCCAGGAAATGTTTATGAGGACTTAGCAGGACATTTAAGTGGAATATATGGTTATATATCTCTCTCTCTCTCTATACCCTGAAGTTATATATACACACACCCTAAAGTTCAGAACAGAAATTGGACTTTTTCTTTAGTTTATCTATACCTCATTTTTCTCCCCAATATCCAAAGTGATTGAAGAAAGGGAGAAGAGTAGTAGTTTTAAACTTATACCCCCCTACTGTCCTGTAAGGAAACTGAAAAGGGCTTGCAAACTCCTTTTCCTTCCTCTCCCCACAACAGACACCTTGGGAGGAAGGTGGGGCTGAGAGAGTTCTGAATGAACTATGACTAGTCCAAGGTCACCCAGCAGGAAGGTAGGAGTGGGAAAACAAATCTGGTTCATTAGAGAAAGGTCTGCCACTCATGTGGAGAAGTGGGTAAACAACCCAGTTCTCTGGATTAGAGTCCACCTGCTCTCAACCACTACACCTCGCTCCCTTTTTGGAGCAAGTGGAAAAAAGGTAAATGGTAGCCAGTGATAACAAGATACCTGCAGTCTCTACAGAACAAAAATCTGGTACAAATGACAGCCCTTACACAGTCACTGAGTGTGTGGGCCATAAGTTTGAACCCAAGAGCATTGGTTCCAACCTGTCTTCATAAAATCACTCAGAAAAGAGAGAGCTGGTTTTTATACCCTGAATTTCCCTACCTTAAGGAGTTGTGAAGCTGCTTACAATTGCCTTCCCTTCCCTTCCCCACAACAGACACCTTGTGAGGTAGGTGGAGCTGAGAGAGTTCTGAATGAACTGTGACTTGCGCAAGGTCACCCAGCAAGCTTCATGTGGAGGAGTGGGGAATCAAACCCAGTTCACCAGATTAAAGTTCGCCTCTCTTGACTAGCACAAACGGGGGTAAAGTCAGCATGCTCATATAGGTTTTCCTTCCCTGGCCGTTTAATGAATGCATAGGGCTGTCATCTGTACAGCGCTACAATAACCAGGCTTATTCAAAGTCAAGGTCAAACTAACACGTAGATCATTAACAGCACAATCCTAAACTGAGTCACACCCTTTTAACTCTAGGGAAATCAATGGGTTTTGAAGGGTCTAACACTGTTTAAGGATTGCCCTGTTGGTTATGCTGGATAGCTTCAAAAAATGCATACCTCCAAATATTGGTAAAATACTGAAAACAGTGGCCACGTTCTTCCTAGTAGAAGAGCTAACATAGATTTTGCAGTATCGATATCAAGACTTCTCTGGTCTTTATCCTAAAATTAAAAAAGCAAGACTGAGAACACGAACAACACTTTCTTGAGGTCACTTTTTTCTTAGGGAGTTGATGTACTTACCCTTGCGAAATCAAATGCGTATCTGTAGATATTCTTAAACGTTGAAATGTCATTCAAGTGTGAGCGCAAAAAATCAAATTTACTCTGCAGTCTCTCTGTGCAGTCACATCTAAAATGAAAGGTGACGATAAACATATGATGGAATGGGAAATACAGTTTTCCTTTTTTCTTAAAAAAAAATAGCACAGTATCTACTACCAGGACAGATATGGGTCGACTACCAGGAACACACTGGGTCACATTCCTGGCTCTTACATAAATAACATTACTTGGGCCTAATATGAAGACAACTTCAATTTTTGATCAGGTATTAATCTGAAATCAAATTGTAAACATTTGTGACCTGTATATTTACACTTACTGACAGGCCTCTCATCATCTATGACAACTGGTATGCTAGAAGCAACACACTGAAGAAAGATATACTTAATACATATGGAAAATAGCTACATAGTCTTCAAAATAGTGATTACATTCGGGCAATAAGTGCACTTGAACAGGACTTTGCGTGCATCTAGAAAAAACAGCTTATCTACTGGGCATGAACATTTACTCTTAGCTTGCCTTGATTAAGGTCCAGTTCACAAGATTAAGGTCTAGTTCTGGATGAAGGTGTTTTGGCAAACCGAAGTTTGCTTCCTCCCTACAATCCAGGACTATAAATTGAGTTCAAGCTGAGGCTCAGAATCCTAGTTTGTGGAGGGGGAAGAAATTCTCATTTGCCAAGTCGTCTACATGATGCAAGATTAAATCAAGTAGTTTTTGATCAATCTTCATCTGCTAGTGGAGGTGGGAGGGAGCAAGCACTGCACGGCAAACAGGCTGAGTTCTAGCCCAACGTCAACAAACCTGGTTAATTACAGCTTAATGTAATGCCCGAATGCAGCTACTGCTCATCTCCACGTGAAACTTATCTCACAGATGGGTTATAAGAGAATAAGTCAATAGGACCCATTCTAAACTCAGCTGTGAATCATACTTTATTCACTGTTATGACACTGTTTAAAAAGATCACTAAGAGAAGCAAAATATAGTTCGGAAAAAAATCCACACAGAAATGCATTATAATAATGACATCTCTCTTTTTTGTCTGCTTAGATGACCAGTTGGAAAGAGGAAGGTCAAGTATGTTATAAGCAAGCCGTTACATGCTCAGGAACTAGACGGACAAGTTATTAGCCTACTGACCCAGTTCCATGCTTTCAAAAAGCATGAATTGCAACATGCTGTTATACTGAGTCTTTCTAACGAATTACTCAGAAGCAGGAATTTTCCTTAGACTGGAGCTGAACACCCTCCTACAAGAAACAAATTACCCAACATTCCCCACCATCACTTCTTCAATATTCTGTAACAATCAGTGGTGGGATCCAAAAATTTTAGTAACAGGTTCCCATGGTGGTGGGATTCAAACTGTGGCGTAGCGCCAATGGGGCTGGGCAGGGCACAATGGGGGTGTGGCCAGGCATTCCTGGGCGGGGCATTCCTGGGGGATGTGGCACGGACGCAGCTGCTGCACCAGTCCTTGGGCTGGAAACGAATGCACGCAGGCTTAGGCTGCCACACACGCCAATGCACCTCCTGCTAGACTGCTTCAAGTTCTGCGCGCTACTGCTGAGAGGAGGGGCGTAACTAAGGCAAAAATAACATGGCAAAATCACCAATTAGTAAAATCACATGGCAAAATCACCTCTCGGCACACACAAATAATTAGCAACCTACTCTCGGGAACCTGTGAGAACCTGCTGGATCCCACCTCTGGTAACAATCTATCACACTCTAAGATTACTAAGATTCAGATCCAAGGCAAGACTTAGCAGAGAGTAAAATTGTTGACTCAATATGAAGTGGAACCACTGACTTCTATGGGGCAATGTACACAGGTTTTATTCTCCTATGATTAGGGAAGGGAGGGGGACACTGGCGTAATGCCCATTGGGCAAGGTGGGCAGCTGCCCAGGGCATCACCTTGTGGGAAGGGGGGGGAAGGCATCAAAATGCTGGGTTCGTTTTTGGGTATTTTAGTGGTTTTCCATTTTTGGCCTGCAGGGGGTGCAGTTTTTAGGCTAGAGGCACCAAAATTTCAGCGTATCATCAGGAGACTGGCCTTATGCTACCCCCCAAGTTTGGTGAGGTTTGGTTCAGGGAGTCCAAAGTTATGGACTCCCAAAGGGGGTGCCCCTATCCCCCATTGTTTCCAATGGGAGCTAATAGGAGATGGGGGCTACAGTTTTGAGGGTCCATAACTTTGGCCCCCCTGAACCAAACTGCACCAAACTTGGGGGTATCATTAGGGAAGTCTCCTGATGAAACCCCGAAAGTTTTGAGACTGTGCCTTCAGAAGTGTGCCCCCCACAACCTGCAACCAACATTGACAGCAATGCAGAAAACTCAATGCAGAACAAAGATTCTTGGGTACATTTCTAGGATGTTCCTGCAGGGGGTGCATTTTTGGATGTATCGGCACCAAAATTTCAGGGTATCATCTGGAGATGATGGCACCCCCCAAGTTTGGTGCAGTTTGGTTCAGGGGGGCCAAAGTTATGGACCCTCAAAACTGTAGCCCCCATCTCCTATTAGCTCCCACTGGAAACAATAGGGGATGGGGCACCCCCTTTGGGAGTCCATAACTTTGGACTCCTTGAACCAAACCTTACTAAACTTGGGGAGTAGCATAAGGACAGTCTCCTGATGATATGCTGAAATTTTGGTGCTGATATGTCTAAAAATGCACCCCCTGCAGGCACCAATGTCCTGGTGCAAAAGATTTTTGGTTGTGGTGGACTGGCTGCCCATGGGGGGGGGGGGGGCATCCAACTCAGGTTTTGCCCAGGGCTACAGTTTGCCCAGGGCTGCCTCGTTACGCCCCTGGAGGGGGAATCAAATCCTTTGCTTCAAATACTTAGGGCAGGTAGCAGATTAAGCCCCACCTCCACTGTATGTCTGACCTTTACTTCTTCCTGCATTACCCATTGACAACCTTTAATGGAAATGGTGGCTAATGTTGTAAATAAGGGTAAGATACAATTCACTGCTATGGAGAAACAAACACTCTTGAAGACATGATTGCAGTAGCAACAAAACCTGCACAGGGCTATGACGTCAGCCATCACCAATATATATATGGGAGCGTTCCCCCTGCTACCTGGGCCTGAAGGGAGGTCAAAGGGGTGGGTGGGAGAAGGGTTATATGTTCCCAACTGTCCTCCATTTTGCGGTTAAGAGAGAATTCTAAGACAAATTCCTCTTCCTTCCCACTTTATATTCTAAAGCTTCTTTCCACTAGAATTGTCTAGCTTGGCCCTCAGGGAACAACCACCAACATGAAACATGGCAGGCACACTCAGTGATTGACTAAGCAGCCTGCTTAAAATGGACGTCCTCACAGCCAATCAACCAAGTTACTGGGTAACGGAAAGGAAAAAAATTCTCTCCCCTCCCCCTCCCCACAACACACAAATGTCATTTCAAATGAGTCTTACTGCAATGAAGTCATCCCCTTCAACCATTCTTCCTTGGTAAAAAATCCCATGCTTTCAGCCTCCAGTTTCCAGGCTAAAACTAACATAATAATCTAAATGGATGAAGAGAAAAAGGGGAAAAAAATAAGTACACATGGAAAAAGATTACCGGAAACCTTTTCTGTTCAATATTTGGTTCATTCTTGAAATAGCAACTCAAATGCCTTTGAATTCATGATAAAGGTGAATTCAAAAATCATTCAACCGTGGCAGTTTCTCACATTTCCGTACAGTTTTATAGTTTAATCTCTCCAGTAACTTAAGGAAGGGGGAGGACTTCAGGCATTGTCATATAGCAGCGGTGGCGAGCCTATGGCACGGGTGCCAGAGGTGGCACTCAGAGCCCTCTGTGGGCAAGCGTACACAGAGTTCGTCATGTGGGGGGGAAATCGCCCCACACATCTAGGCTGGGCCGCTGGACTTGATGTGCGTGCACCTCAGCGAGCAGGGAGGACTTGGCTGGCGGATCTGGTGCCTGTGCTCCAGGTGGCTGCTGCCCGGGGGGAGGGGGGGCAGAGGCAGCAGAGATGCTAGAGAGGTGCAGAGCGGCGCATGTGGGACTTGCTGGAGGCTACAGCAGGCTGGCCCCTGCTCGAGGGGGTTATTCAGGTTAAATTGCCGCATTGGCACTTCGCAATAAATAAGTGGGTTTGGGATTGCAATTTGGGCACTCGGTCTTGAAAAGGTTCGCCATCACTGTCATACAGTCACTCATAAGATCCTTCTTGAGTTATCCTAGATCAGGGGTAGCCAACCTATGGCACTCCAGATGTTCATGGACTACAATTCCCATCAGCCCCTGCTAGCATGGCCAATTGGGAATTGCAGTCCATGAACATCTGGAGTGCCATAGGTTGGCCACCCCTGTCCTAGATGGACTATACACCATTTCCTTTCCACCAGCCATTAGTAACATGCATGCAATGGGGCACAGCATGAAATAATGAATCCTTACATCTAACCCAATATCAAAACATAAAAATGAGGGCTCCATGGTTGTTTAGGAACCCAGAGCAAACAGAAAGTTGGAAATATGCAATGTTTACTAAATGACTAGAAATCTCCAGTAGCACAACTCACGTTTTCAGGTTCAACACCAATATCTTCACAGAATTTCTCCATTCCCTCCGGCCCTATGACTTCATCATCACCTTCAAGAAGAAAGCAGGTTGAGATATGGATGACACACAAGTCATACCTGCGTCTTTCATTTATGGCCAAAGTAGACTCTTGGCAGCGTAACGTTTTTGGGTGGTAGAAATATGTGGCAGAGAAGCTACAAAAGGGGAAGGGGATGCACAACTCTTTCTCTCCCTGAAGCTATTTTCTCCCTTTGTTCTGCAGCTTTTGACAGACAAGGCTTCCAAGATCCAACCATGCGGCCAAATGTGTTCGTCCAAATTCACTGGGCAAGTGAATATGAAACTGAACCCTTGCTGAGGCAACGTATCTGAGGATTCTTCACATAACACCCCTCATATCATCAACTCAGTTCAGCATGTGCTTTTAACTTCTGAACATCAGCCACTTCCTGAGAGAACAACATGCCCCTGTTTACATAATCACTAATAAACAGGGGCAAAATAAAGCTCCTAATTATTCACCAATTCTTAACCCCCCTTTGGTATAAGAACAGACAGCTAAGCAAGCTGAGAGGTTACTGAGTATCTGAGTATACAAACAGATCTTCAGCCATTTACTTCCTTCAGTCTCTGGGCATCTTACTGTGGCAACTGCTACCGCCTCCTGAATGGTCTTCCACTGTTATTTGCTGGCCCTGGCAAGCTCTGTCTATCTCTTGGCTACCAAAATCATTCACTTCTCATTCTGAGCATTCGATGCCTCTCCCTTAATATCTACACTAGCTTCATGTTCACCCCCAGATTTGACCTCTAACATTCAACATCCTTTGTGGCTCTTCCTTTCCCAGATACAATCTGAAATTAGGTCTAAAGAATAATCTTGCATTTTAGAGTTCTGGTTTAAGGAAGATAGGTACCCCTTAAAAAGTTATTGAAGTGTCATTGAATCTCTCTGGTTTGTACAAGCACATTGGCTCGTGAGCCTCTATCATAGAGACAAGGTGTACCAAGTATAAATCTGTGCAATCTAGACTGACAAGCAAGTACAAACAAAATGAGAAGGGAAAAATGCAACATAGCAGCCTTGAACATAGAACAAAGATAAAACAACATCCTGTGAGCCACGCTGCCATCCTCTTGTTAGAGTATGTTTTAGGGAATGGTAGAGATTAATCCTTTTGCACACAGCAGAAAACTTAGTAGCGGAAACAGTCGTAATACAGACAAGCGTTCACAGGAAGATTACAGCAGGGAATCAGTCCAGGAATCAACCTTATTTTTGCTGTTGGTAGTGGCTGCCTGGAGAATCCACCATAATGATGGCAGAAAGGGTTGGGGATTGAACACTTCCTGCTTGTTGCAGTTTGCACGGGCAAGCAGGAAGCATTTGAAACCCGGGTCAAAGAAAAAAGTCGCTAATTTAGCAACTTTCATTTAACCCGGGTTCTGGCATGTAGAATGGGTTAGAAGCGTTTGGGGGCAAGTTGTGTGGGAATTCCCCCCCCCCAAAATACTTTTTAAAAGGGTCTCAACCTGTGAAGGTATGGAGTAAATGCCCTATAGCAGAGCAGCACAATATACTGGAACACAGTAGGAAGTCAGACGCACACAGCAGCTCAGCCTCACAGAAGCGGTCCTACATTTATTAGTTCACAAGTATAGCTCACTCAGACAAAGTGCTTTGCAAGGCAAAGCGAAGACAAGTGTCTGACGGACCTCAGTAGCCTGCAGCCTTATATCTTGTTTACTGGCCAATCACCGTTCTTTACCAATTAAACCCAGAATGAGGCTGTGTCAGGTGTTATCTCTCAGGCAGCTGTCAGTTAGACTTTGATGATCAGACACATGTTACATCAGTGCTCTGACACAACCTGTTGTACTCGGCTTGTGCAGAATCAGCCTCAGTGTGGTGAAGTGGAGAAGAGCTGTGGTTTTAATCTGAAGGATTCAATTCCCTACTCCTCCCCTGAAGCCTAAAGGGTGACCTTGGATCATCCCAGTTCTCTCACATCTCCCTCAGCCCCTGCAGAGGCAGACAATGACAAACCACCTCTAAATGTCTGTCGTCTTGAAAACCCTGTAGGATCACCATAAGGCAGCCGTGACTCGCCAGCACTTTCCGCCACCAGAGAAGAACAGGTGCTGATTTCTATTACTGTTTCCTTTGGGCTCCCAGTTACCAAAGAAGGAAGATGAGACAAGGTGGCTAAAAACTGTCAAGGCGGCCTGGAAAACCTAAAACTGGATTTTAGAATTTGGATACTACCACTAACCACATTGTGCCTAAGTACTCATCATTAACGTGCCTTGAAAAAATTAAATTATACATTATACCTCATTAATTGTATCAACAAAGAGGAATTGAAAATAAGCACCAGTTTCATACCTGCATATTCATAAAACCAGGCCAGGCACTTCTTGCTTGAAAAATGGTCCTCTCCACTTATCACTTTACTAGAAGCTTGCGACCTGCAGTAGCTTACAAAAATATAAAGAGGCCAAGAAAAAAGTTACTGTCACGTTCGCTATGAAAATGCACTTATTAAAAAGGGCAAAAGAGTTTGCTCCAAATGCATTTGTCATGTTCAACCTTATTCTTTTCCGTAAGTTTTACGAAGGACTAAATAACACCATAAGTACCAAAGTGCGATCAACGGTCTTTGTAAGTGTATTTGCTTGACAATACAAAAGGACAATGGATATTATCCAAACACCAGCGTGACAGGTCAACAATTCACTTTTATTCTCATAGTCAAGTTTTTCAAGTTTCAACAGACAATGTTTATGTATATGCCTATTTAGATTCAGCAACTTTTAATTCAAGAAAAAGAACTCATAAACTGCCCTTGATAGGAAATACAATAACTAAGCTTCTTTGACAGGTCATCTAAGGGTATTTTTAACCACCTTTTAAAGCAAATAATCAGATATATTTATATGACAATTTGTACCTGGGCTCATTGGATACATATATCACAGGATCTTTAACAGTATTAGTGTTAACCGTTATTCACAATAAGCACATTCAAATAAGCTGAATCACGTCTTAAATATTAAATTACTGGCAGAATAAATTATAGAACCAAATGCCAAGCACTGCAAATCTGCAGTTGAACAAATATATAATTTCCTGTTATTTTCTAACCTGATGGCACAATTGTTCATAGATACAAACCACTAATCCCTATGAGATACCCCACATATATTCTCACTGATCATTAAAATCTAACATATTTCTTGTTCTGGGTCCAGCTTTTCTGCCCTTTCTGGTGGCCACATTTGGGGTTTACAGAGGAGACAATTTGTTAACAGTTCTGATTTCAGAGAATTCTCACTGCCATAAGAGAGACACTGTACTCTACACTGTAATTATTGAAGCAAGCAGACCTGCTTGTTTCCTTAGGTGGGATGGCGACTGATGTTTTAATGCAGGTTTTACAGTGATAGATTTCATTACATTTTATGACGTTGACTGCATTGTTTCTTTTGCAGGCTGCTTGAAAGCACATCTGAAGGGCAGGGTATGAATCAGACAAGTAAAATAAAATTCCAATTAGAGCAGGGGTCCCCAGCATGGTAATTGAGGGCACCTTGGCTCCTACCAACACTTTTCCTGGTGTCCAATATTTTTTTTTAGAATGTGAAGCTTTTGCCCCCCAGGTCCATAGAAGATCTGATTGGCTATGCCAGGGGTAGGGAACCTGCGGCTCTCCAGATGTTCAGGAACTACAATTCCCATCAGCCCCTACCAGCATGGCCAATTGGCCATGCTGACAGAGGCTGATGGGAATTGTAGTTCCTGAACATCTGGAGAGCCGCAGGTTCCCTACCCCTGGGCTATGCAATTGCTTCAGCAACAGCTACCACCAAAGCACAAGGATCGTTGCTGTGTCACTGTGTGCATGTGCAAGAAAATATTGTTAATATATGTTAATTTTAAAAGGCATCCTGTTAATCAGAGCCTCATCTTGAAATGCTGAAGAGTTACTGTAAAGAGCCACGTGTAACTTCCCTCCCTGAAATTTTGTGGTTGTACCCAGTACCTTTTGTTACAACTACAGTGGTGCCTGCGGGCTTGAATTTGAGCATGACCCTAAGCCCGTTGCAAAAGTTCCCAACAAATTCAAGGGGACTTTTTGCTGTCAAAGTTGACGATTTCAGCTTTAGAAATTTCTCAAGTGTAAATGAAAGATCTGAGCCAGCAATTTAAAGGCCATGTAACAAGGAAGCCCACATCTATCAGTTTCGTTTAGTTAAAAAGTGCACGTTTAACTGGAAGTCTGAATCCTGGGTGACCTCTGACACACACCTACACCCACCCCCAGCAACACACATTTTTAATGTAAATAAGTACAGAAGCTGAACATCTACAACTACATTGCAAAATTGAGAGGAACCTATTGATGTGATATTTAAAGTACAAGCAAATTGAAAGTCTGAGTACATGTTCATTTGGTTCTTTAACTACATATACATCAGCAATAAATGCTCCTAATAAAGAACAAATTAGTACTATTATTATGACCAATCACTCTTCTAATTTTGGTGTGACTGTGCTAGGAGTGCACATGGGTACAGTTGCCTTTAGGCTTGTACTCTCTTATACTCAGTTCTGTAGACTGTCTGCAGTCATTATCTGCGCCCCTACAGTAGCCCCCTTTTCCCAGCATTAAATCCTCCACGCTGAGAAATTATGTGCCACAGCAAGCCAGAGTAGTGGACAATGGAAACAAGGGAGAAAAAGAGACAGTGGAATCTTTCTCTTCGCTGTAAGGACATTACAGAGAAGATGTTTCTTTGAATTGCAACCTGGCAACCCCTGACTTTCACTGCATCATTCCCTCTGGTCCGAAATGTAGGTTCTGCTGATTCTAATCTTCAATGTTAATAAAAAATGGCAGAACTTGTTTATTATATTGCTTCACTGACTTGTGTGCCATCATAAGCGCATTGTTTCCTTACTGCTGAGGCAAGTTTTAGAATCAGACTGTCAATGGATTGTAAGACAATGGGCTAAACAATGGATTGTCCGGTACAGAAACGACACTTGCCAATTCATAAAAGCACTGGATCATTTCTGCAGGTGCACAAATTATTTTGCTGATCTTCAAGGAGTGCTCTGGTAGAAGAAGCTCTCACCAACGCCATCCTCTTTGACACTGTGAAAGGCACAGGCCCTTCCCACATGTAGAACAGAACTCGCTTTTCTGAACTTGGTTGGCATGACACCATGTATACCAAAAAGCATAAGCAAACTATAAAGATCAAGCTTATCAGTGTCTAGATAAACTGGCGAGAACTCCATCTATGAGGTATCTTCAATGGGTTCAAGGTGAAGGAAAAGAGATTCCACCTAAATATCAGGAAAAACTTCCTGACAGTAAGGGCTGTTTGACAGTAGAATGCACTACCTCGAAGAGCAGTGGAGTCTCCTTCTTTGGAGGTTTTTGAAGAACGGCTTGATAGCCATCTGTCAGGAGTGCTTTGATTGCGTGTTCCTGCATTGGACTTGATGGCCCTTGGGGTCTCTTCCAACTCTAGAATCATAGAGTTGGAAGAGATCCCAAGGGTCATCTTGAGATGAACAACACCATCAGCAATGGAGCAAAACTTGTTATTTTGGGGAACCCTATGGGATCTAAAATTGCCTATAAGATCTTAATCAAAGTTCCTCAGTACAGTGTAGAATAAGAATGTGATCACTCCTATGCTCGCTAACTTCAGTGTAGATATGCACAGAACTGTACAGTAAGTGTAGAATAAAAGCAAAATAATCTAGAAAGATTTCAAGGATCTCCTGCCATTGAGGTTTTCAAGACTATACTGGGATAGCCCCTGTTGCATACATGCTAACTGGGCTTGTAAAATTGCTTTTCTGAAATTCTAAGGGAGTTTCCTCATAATAGCAGTGGTGAAGTACAATGCAGAGAGCCAGTGTGGTGTAGTGGTTAAGGTGTGGGACTAGGATTTGGTAAACACAGGTTCAAATCCCCACTCTGCCATGAAAGCTTGCTGGGTGGTCTTGGGCCAGTCACATACTCTTAGCCCTGCACCTGGCTAGTATTTGGCTGGAAGATCTTCAAGTAATACGAAGGTTGCGATGTGGAGGGAGGCAATGGCAAACCACCTCCAAACGTCTTTTGCCTTTAAAGTCAGGTCAGCTATGACTTGATTGCACACACTCACACAAAATGGTACAGAATTGCTCATAAACAAGTTGTTATAAACAAAGTCCCAATTTTTGCTCATAAACGAGTTGCTCATAAACGAGTTGTTATAAACAAAGTCCCAATTTTAAGTTGGCAAAAATGAAAATTTACATTTGAGCTAACCAGCCTATTTAAACCAACATACACCCCTCTTCACAGAGGCTTCATCAAAGCTGTCCCTTATTGTAATCTCAGCTGCCTACTCCTATCCTCCAGTGTCTTCAACTCTAAGTCAGAAGCTGAAATGTAAGGGAAGACAGATGGAGGGTAAGTTGCTGTTTGGACTGAAAAGATCCTTCTCTGCATTTTGGTTTATTCAGGAAAAAAAGCTTCAGGACATAATGGGGAATATGTCATTGGGATGGGGATAGTTCTTAAGGCTAATTAAAAGTTCTTCAGTACAAGATACCAATGGTGCAGGTTGATGAAAGACAAGACAACCCACAGACATAGGTTTGCAGGCAGACTGAAAAATTCCTTGGGACAGGAACTTGCTTCATACACTAAAAGGCACCATGTTTACTAAGACCTCCATTTTAAATAAGTAGTGAGGTAGTTTTTTGGAAGAGGGAGGTGAGAACTGTGAGGTATACATGAGCCTCTCACTTGAGAAGGGTTGTTAAGTCCTGATACCATCTAACTGGGGACTCTATTTTAGATAGGTCCATACTCCCATCAGCTTCCAGCATGGGCCAATTGGCCATGCTGACAGAGGCTGATGGGAATTGTAGTTCCTGAACATCTGGAGAGCCGCAGGTTCCCTACCCCTGATCTAACTGTACAAGAAAAGCCAGAAGTAGAAAGGCCTATCAGAAGTCAGAGGCACAAACCCCAGTGTACTGAGAATCACAGAGCTTGAGCTATAAAGGAAGTACAGCCAGGCCATGGTAAATATGGGCAACCACCCATCTTTCAGGCGGTCAGTGGCAGAACACCTTGGTACCATAAATATATACCACACTTCATAGAGCAAGAAGAGTTTTGATTTATACCCTGCTTTTCTCAACCATAGAGTCACAAAGCAGCTTACAAACTTCTTCCCTTTCTCTCCCCACAACAGACACTTTGTGAGGTAGATGGGGCTGAGAGAGTTCCAAGAGAACCATGACTAGCCCAGGTCACCCAGCAGGAGAGTAGGAATGGGGAAACAAATCTGGTTCACCAGATAAGACTTCGCTGCTCATGTGGAGGAGTAGGGAATTAAACCCCGTTCTCCAGATTAGAGTCTGCTGCTCTTAACCATTACCCCAAACTGGAAGATCTGTGGTAAGACACCTGTGCTTTGTAGGTTTCGCTTGTAGGTTTCAGTTCAGTTGTTGGCATCTCCAATGAAACAGATCGACATGTGAAAGATCTCTGTTTGAGGCCTGAAGAGTCCGTTACTTACAAGTTAGAGCAAACAAGCCTGAGAGATCAATGGTTATACCCAGTATAAGGCAGCTTCTTGTGTTCGTTAAGAACACCATGGTGCTGGGGGAGGTGGGTAGCAGAGCACGAATGCTTTACACACAGAAAATCCCCAGTATCTCCAGAAAAAGGACCAAATAATAGATATAAAGGACCTCCATTGCCCACCAGAGGAACTGGGGAATGGTGAAGATGGGGAGAAACAGGTTCTCTGCTCCCTGTAGAAAGGGGGGGGGGAGAAACAAGTTCTCTGCTCTTTGTAGGAAAAAAAACAGGGGGTGAAGATGGGGAGAAACAGGTTCTCTGCTCCCTGTAGAAAGGGGGGGGGGGAGAAACAAGTTCTCTGCTCTTTGTAGGAAAAAAACGGGGGGGGGGGTGAAGATGGGGAGGAACAGGTTCTCTGTTCCATGTAGAAAATGGGGGTGTGAAGATTAGGAGAACCAGACTTTCTGCTGCATGGAGAAAAGCGAGGGAGAGGCAATGAGAAATGCAAGAGGGCTTTTTAAAAGGACACACACCTACAAACCCGGCCACAGTCGAGGGCAGGACTGGAGAGCCAGCGCTGGTAGGATCCCCATACATAGATATAATGGATGTCAAAGGTGCCTAGGAAAAGGAAGGGGAGGGGAGCAGAGGGCGGGGGGAAGAAGGGAAGCAGCGCCTCCTCCTCCTCCTCCTGCTGAAATTAAAGCCTTCCTTTTGCACGGGGACCAGAGCCCCAGAAAACATCATGGAGGCCGCTGCGGGGTGCCTCCATCCCCACCCCCGGGAAAAGCTGGGCCTGCCCGGCCGCTACCTGCTAATCTTGCACCGCTTGAGGCCCGTGTCGTCCCCGGCCTGCCCGGAAGATTTGCGCTTCTTCTTCACGGGCATTTCCCCGGCCCTGGGAGGGGAGCCCCGAGGCCACCGCCGCCGCCTCCTCCTTTTGCCGCGGCCGGCCTTGAGGGGGTGGCTGCAGCTGCCCCGCTTGCTTCGCTCCTTCCCAGCGGGGCAGGGGGCGCGACGGGGCGGCTGTGCCCAGACCCGGCAGCGGCGCCGGCAAGGAGCGGAGAAGGTTCCGACGCGGGGAGGTGGGAGCAGGAAGTGACAGCGGCGTCCCTCGGCCGGCCCCCAGGCGGGTCTGGGCGTGGCCGCGCTAGCCCCGCCTATAGCGGGGCGGAGCTAACAGAGGGGCGTGGCCTAAGTCATAGATGCGCCCATAGCGCCGGTAGCTGCCCACTGCGGTCTAGCGGGGGTGATAATAACGTTATAGCTGGTCAGTGAGCATTTGGTGCCCGCGAGGAGGGCACTTTTGAAAGCGTCGCCTTGGGATTTGTTAGGGTTTGAGTTCCTGTTTCCAAGCGCTTTTTGTCTTCAGAGCAAAAGGCTCCCGCACTTTTCATGCCAGAAGAGCACATTTTGAAGCAGATCATGCAGGAATGAGAGAAAACTGCATTTTATTTCACTTTTTCGGTGTTTCTGCTCTTTTTTTCAACAAGGGGTGATTTTACAGGCCAAATGTAATGGGTTCAGGGGTGTGAAAAAAGTGTCAGGGAAAAGTCTTCACAGAATTCTCCCCCCCCCCAAAAAAAACCCCCCACTTCTGACCCATTATATTTGATGGAACCCAAAATTGCTAAATTAGTGACTTTTCCCCTTTAACCTGGGTTTCAGAGGCTTCCCGCTTGCCTGTGCGAACTGCAGCCAGCAGGAAACGTTCTATTCCAATTATATTCAATAATAATGGCTACTGAACTTCAGCAGAAGAGTTTCAAAGAGAGACTGTAACATGCGCTGGAATTCCTAGGCTTATTTGAGTTGTGACTCACAAAAACTCCTATGAAAATAAACATTTGTCTTTAAGGTACCACTGGCCTTTTGTTTTATTTATCCACAACAGACTAACATGGCTACCTCTTTGCAATTTGATACTGATTTCCCTATAGGCAATTTGATACAATTTGATTTCCCTATTAGGAAATGGGGGAGGATAGCCCACTACAAAAAGTATTGTTTCTCTTTAGGGTTGTGTTGGGGAGGCAGGTCGTGACAAATCACCTCTGAATGTCTCTTCTTGTGAAACCCTTCAGAGTCATCATAAATCAGCTGTGACTTGATGGCACGTTCCACCACCAAAAACACACATTTGGGCATTTGACATGACTGGGAAAGGGCTGGAATTTTCCTGTCCAGTTCTCTGTTCTGATTTATTCTGCTTCTTTTCATCAGTGCTCTGCAATGTAAACTTGTCCTGGGAAACTGGGTCTTCTGACTTCTGTTTGTAATAGCTTCCCGCAGCACCGCTGCTGCTGCTGCTTTTAGCTTTGCCAACTGAGTGCGTCTGATGAAGCAATTTCTAACTCTTTGCCCCAATATGTTTGTTAGTTTACAGATATTATTTGTTAACAAAAAAGAGGTAATTATAAGTTTTGATTAAAAAAAAGAATGCTACATATTGTGCTGTACCCCAAGGAAGAGTAAGGAGCATGTTCCATATTGATAAATTCTGGTGCAAAAGTAGTATCAGGCAACAGTGATGCTGGTACACACTTCCTCCTGCATTGTTCTTGCTTTGGCCCCCAGAGCTGCCATTCTGTTCTGTGCAATTGGAGGGGTTTATTTATTTATTTTGCCTGATTAGTGTTCACTAGAACTCTGGCAGTGCAATCCTCAGTGTTTGTGTCAAGTGCCATCAAATCCCAACCGATTTATGGTGATTGCAGCAAGAGGTTTTCAAAGCAAGTGAGAAGCAGAGGTTGTGTGACATTGCTTTCTTCTGCAGAGCGTTCCTTGGCAGTCTCCCTTCCAAGAATGGACCTGCTTAGCTTCCAAGATCTGACAAGATTAGGCTGTGCCATGCCGCTTTCCCTCCTGCAATCCTAAGTAGATCTGCTCAAAATCTAAGTGGTGTTTGCTCTCAAATAAGTGTCCTGAAAATTGATCTGTATTGTATGCTAATATTACAATGATCTAGTTCAGTGATGGCGAACCTATGGCACGGGTGCCAGAGGTGGCACTCAGAGCCATCTCTCTGGGCACACACAAACAGAGTGCCCCTCCACACATCTAGGCTGGCCTGGGCCGCTGGGCTCAATTATTAGCATTAAACCTAAGACCTAGTTTTGGGGAAGTAACCCTGTTAAGTGCTGTTAAACCCCACTGATTTTCATGCGAAGAATAAAAGCGTGATCCTTTATCTGGGAGTAAGCTCGGTTGCTGGCAATGGGGCTTGCTTCTGAGTAAACTCCTAGGGTTGTGATTCACCCGTTGGAAGAGTTGCACGGTTGCTTCAAAGCAAAGCCATCGACTATCACCAAGCTTACTCCTGAGTAATGCATGCCTCGGAGCCAACCTTTTTTTTTAAACGAAAACCTCTGTATTCAGGTTAAATTGCTGCGTTGGCACTTTGCGATAAATAAGTGGGTTTGGGGTTGCAATTTGGGCACTCAGTCTTGAAAAGGTTAGCCATCGCTGATCTAGTTGATCCTCTGAATTCTGAGATTCAATTTTTTAAATGAATGCTAGCAATTCAACGGGACCAGTAGAGTGTGGCATTAGACAGTAATAATGTGCTGTAGCAATCTTGCAATTGCTGTTTTTTAAAAAAAGGCCTTGGATGGGGAATGGTGGCCACAAGCTTACTCCTGGTAGTACGTACTTTTCGAGCCAACCTTTTTTCAAAACCTCTGTATTCAGGTTAAATTTGCTGCTGATGGCACTTCGATAAATACGGTAGTCCTGGATTGATCCTCTGAATTCTGAGATTCAATTTTTTAAATGAATGCTAGCAATTCAACGGGACCAGTAGAGTGTGGCATTAGACAGTAATAATGTGCTGTAGCAATCTTGCAATTGCTGTTTTTTAAAAAAAGGCCTTGGATGGGGGGAAGAGAATGGTGGCCACAAGCTTACTCCTGAGTAATGCATGCCTCGGAGCCAACCTTTTTTTTTAAACGAAAACCTCTGTATTCAGGTTAAATTGCTGCGTTGGCACTTTGCGATAAATAAGTGATCTAGTTGATCCTCTGAATTCTGAGATTCAATTTTTTAAATGAATGCTAGCAATTCAACGGGACCAGTAGAGTGTGGCATTAGACAGTAATAATGTGCTGTAGCAATCTTGCAATTGCTGTTTTTTAAAAAAAGGCCTTGGATGTGGGGAAGAGAATGGTGGCCACAGGTGGTAGAGGTAAGGGAAATGGTACCAATGTGGACTGGCCTGGACCTACAAAAACATGCACTTTCCTTTCCACTTGACATGCACAGGTACTTTGATTGCAATCTTTCTCAAAAGATTGCATTAAATATGGTATGAGACTAGCATCAAAGCAGGAGAAAGCAGATGACATCATGTGGGTGCTCCACAAAATAGCCTGAGTTCATTTAGATGTCAAACTGAAGTTTGAGACAGTGCTGCAGCACCTTACTGACTAATAGTTTTACAGTGCCACCCTAATCAGGTCAACTCAGGATCCTAGTCAAGCCGGTTTATTCAACGGGACATACCTCCAGGAAGGTGTGCTTAGGATTGCAGTAAGATTATGACATGAGCCAATTTCATCAGATGCATGACCAGCATTGTTTCCTTGGTTTATTCATGTACAAATTTAAAATGTGGCGTGAACAAGCAATGAAATGCAAGTACAATCAATTACATTTCTATGCACTGCTTAAATTAATGCAAGAGAAGCAAAATGGTAATATAATAGATGATACTCAGTATCCTGGTATTTCCTTATCCAATCTCCTGGTGATGTGGTAGAGGTCCTAAACAGCTACCTGGCTGCTGTTGTTAAATGGTGGGCAGCCCCATCCAAATGGGAGGCGGCAGGCTGCAGTGCTGATTTGGTGTGACCCTGCCACTCCTATAGAGGCTTCCTGGTAGTGTGCGGTGGCTCGCAAAGTGTAAAAGTCTCCCTGTTCCCAAGAAGTCTCTATGGGTCACCTACGCCATACAAAAAGGTGGCTTAAATTCCAACTCTGGTCTGCTGGCATAATGTCAGGAAAAGCCAGGATGGAGACGACTAAATTCAGCTCCTCCCCTGGCCCTGGCCTGCCTGTGTTCTGTGCCAGGAGAGCCGCACACTGGTGGGATTGCCCTTTCACCAGGGTAAGTGCCCTGGGAAGGGCGAATCCGCCGGTGCAGTGGTGCTCACAAAAGCAGCCCCCCCCCCCCTTTGGATGGGGTTAGGATACACCTCTGAAGATGCCAGCCACGGATGCAGGCAAAACGTTAGGAACAACATCTACCAGACCACGGCCACACAGCCCAGAAAAACCCATAACGACCAATCGAATCCAGCTGTGAAAGCCTTCAACAATACAAGTTAATGCACCTTCAAAAAAGGGTTTCTTCCAACTCAGCCTAGCTTGAAACATGGCCTCTACACTGAGACTTCAGGGCTACTCAATGAATTTTGCTTCCAGGAAAGTATTCTCAGGATTACATATCTAGATACTGAGTACTGTTGGTGTAGTGGAGAAAACAGGAGTCGAAGGACAAGGGCAACCAGCGGAGAACCAGACCCTCCAGTCTGATCCCAAACCACTTCGGCACCTAGAAGACTGCCTATCAAATCGATCAAAGTGAGACCTCGTAAAGCGGCGCTCGCTTACTCTACCCTTGAGGGGGCGTGACCCAGGCTCTGCCGGGAGGGCGGCCGCCATTTTCCCCGTTACCATAGTAACAGGGCCTAGAGACGCGCCGACACCGCGAAGCCTCAAGGCAAGAATCCAAACGAGCGGTTCTTCCCCCAGGATACAACCTTCTACTTTCCGTTATGCCGTAGCGCAGCCTCGCCCCGTAGGAGCGATTTATCCTTTTGTTACATTGAGGTCTTGAGATAATTTCTTTATTCGCTTTCCGCTTCTTGCTGAGGCTCTGCCGTTTGGCGCCGTCATGCCTCCGCACGGCGACCAGAGAAAGCTCTTCATATCGGCCACTGCCGCCAACTACTTTGGCTTGCCGCCCTCCGCCAGCCTGGACGACCTGTCCGCCGGCCCGGAGCTGACCGATTTCCTGGACGACGGCAACGAGCTAATCCTCTCGGTCGTGCACTCACAAGGCCGGCTGCAGGTCTCCAAAAAGGTAACGGGTTGCAAGCAGTGTCGCCACCCCGTGGGGTAGACGGGCAAAAAGCGGCTTGGCTCGGGCCCCTTCCGCACATGCAGAATAATGCACACTCTGGATCCACTTCCACAGTTGTTTGCAAGTGGATTTTGCTATTCTGCACAGCAAAAACCAGCTGCAAAGAGCATTGAAAGTTCATTATTCTGCATGTGCGGAAGGGCCCCTTGGGGGTGCATCTGCCACTGCATTATGTGAAACAAACTGTGAATGGCACAAGTTAATGTTGTGATACTCTGTGATACTTTAGGGTGATTTTATTTTCTGCTCCAGGCTTATACCTCTGTTTGAATTAAATGAGGATCAGTGCACATTTTACAATCCAACAAAAATTACACTGAAAAAGGCTTGCAGCAATTGACAGCTTGCAGCAACTGAAAAAGGCTTGCAGCATTGGATGAAACAAACTCTGAATTGCAACAGCAAATGTTGGGATACTTTGTAGTGTTCTTTAGGGTGTACTGGGCTTATTTTCTGCTCCAGGTTTATACCAGTGCAACCCAATAGAAATTACACTGAAAAAGGCTTGCAGCAATTGTTGAAGAGGGAGCAAGCTTGTTTTCTGCTGCCTCAGAGACTAGGACATGGAGTAATGGATTCAAGGTGCAGGAAATGAGATTTCACCTAAACATTAGGAAGAACTTTCTGACTGTCAGGGCTGTTCGACAGTGGAATTCACTGCCTTGGAGAGTGGTGGAGTCTCCTTCTTTGGAGGTTTTTAAACAGAGGCTGGATGGCTATCTGTCAGGAGTGCTTTGATTGTGTGTTCCCGCATGGTGGGGGGTTGGACTTGATGGCCCTTGGGGTCTCTTCCAACTCTATGATTCTATGGCTCTGTGATTATTAGAGCAGCCCTCAAGCTCAGCAACACAAGAATCCCTATTTTGATTCAGTTTTTGAGCCTGCACAGGCCCTCCTTTTGTCCCTTGTGAGACAGACTTTTTTTGTCCCTAGTGAGACAGACCTTTTTTAAAATGTCCGTGGGCACATCATATATGCCCTGAGGAAGCCTCTGTGCTTTCTATCCCATCCCTGTACGTACAAAATTGCAAGGACTCCATTTCCAAGTTAGTTGTCGTCCTTATGAAGAATTCGCAGACTTCCAGGTTTATCCTCATAAAACCTTAGGTTAGGTACCCCAGTTTGAGAAACTCTGTGTTGCACCACAGTGAATATGCTAAATATGAATGTTTGCATTTCCAAATCATACAGATTGAAGCTGGCAATTCGAAAGATAAAATACTGGTATTCTTCAAGCTACGACCAGATGTTATCACAGAAGATAATCTTCATACCAATATTCTGGTTTCGTCAATGTTAGATTCTCCTATCAATATGCTTTATCAAGCGGTTGAATAATTATTTGCACCAGTGCACTGGTAAAGGTGGGGTATCCACGAGGAAAATACTTCCAGTAGGTTTTAAAAGGATTTGCACGATACGTTAGCTACATTCATTATACAGTGATTTTCACTCATGTTAGATCTTACATCAAACTAATAAGGGTTAATAGCATCGGACTAATAATTTGCCAAGTTCTGTTAAATTGTGGTGACCAGCTTTCTATTTTATAATTTGAATTGTTGATTTTATTTACATTTCAAAATATATGTAGCAGGCCTTTACACAATGAATCCCAAGGTGGGAAACAATCATCAACAATAGTTGATCACTCAGGCTGCTTTGATCTGATTATTGTAAACTTTGTTTAAACCTAATTTGCCTGTGGAAGTAATCATTGCCACCTGGAAGTTGGTCCCATTGAAATTAGAAATAAATATTGGTTTTGCTAATGGCAATGTGGTAGTTTGTGATGCCTAAATATTTTAAAGAGTGTAGAGGCTTATTCTCCATCTTTATGTCTTGACAAGTTTATCAGATAGCTAGGCACAAAAATATTGGCATGTATCTAATCACACAGTTCCATCAATGGAATAGCGTTTCTGTTTGCAGAACAGAGTTTGGAATTTTTGTTGTCCCCCCCACTCAGTATAGACCCCCCCTTTCAGTTTTGCCCAGTATGCTCTTTCTAAGGGTCTGGTGACCTCTGGGAACAAAATTTTGTGTGGACGGCAGCAGTTGGGGCACATTGGAGTGTTCCACTCCTCAGCGTTAGTGGTTGGTGGGACATGTGCCTTAACTATTAAAATACAGAATTTTAATAAGCAATTTACACTATTGTTCACTTTGTTGCAGGATGAGAAATGGAGTAAAGAATTTGATCCCAAACTTCAGAATCTTTTGCGTGAATTAGAGGCAGGTTTGGGTTCTGTTCTGAGAAGAACAGATAATGCTGAAAAAGGAATGAAATACAGAGAAGATGATGTTCAAGGTACATAACATTGGCATTTATGTACAGTGCAATGTAAATTCAAATCAGATTACAGTGACCTGTCACACTCAGTTGAAGCATCTTTCCTTGGTTTCAACAGAACTTCCTTACAAATGTGTGCATTTGTAGTTGTGGTTTTTATTTTTATCTTTTATTTGCTGTTATCCACATTTCATATTGCAAAATATGAAGTCACATTCACCAAGGGTTACATTTTATAGTGTTTCTTGGGGGTGGGGTGGGTTACTGCTTTACTTTCTGGTAATGGAAATGCTCAACACGATTCTTTAATTTCAGCACTCCTTTAACTTGTTCAGTATCTTCAGATTCAAGATACAGGTAGGTCTGGGCACTTCTGCACATGCAGAATAATCCACTTTCAATGCCCTTTAACAATGGTTTGCAAGTGGATTTTGCTATTTCACACAGCTGCAAAGTGCATTGAAAGTGGATTGAAAGTGCATTATTCTGCATGTGCGAAAATGGCCTCTGGTGTTGTATTTGCTGGAATTAGCTCCTGGTTTTTTTTACTTTTTCCTCACAGCAATACTTTCTCCAAATGATGAATTTCAGTTCTGGACAGAGCGTGCACAACATGGAAGCAAACTGTGTAGCAAGGAGAGAGCTTCTCATTTTAAAGAATGTTTTGAAGCCATTGCATTTGTGAGTAATGTCATGCTTGCCTCCATGGTGGAATATGTGATGTCATGCATGCCTCCATGGTGGAATATGTGATGAAACATATTGAAGTGTAGAGGGTATCTGAAGAGCTTTAGGTGGAGCATGCAGCTGCTTATGAATTCCCCGGATCTCCATAGATTCTCCCCAAAGCTGTATCACTTTGTGTCACATGTGCTGTTCCAGTGGGTCCTGAAAGCCTCAGAAATTAAGGAATGCAAAGGGCTACAACAACAAAAAACAGAGGTGGGAAATGACCATTAGAATGAGTATCTGCTTGAGCTCATTAGGACACATTACTCTACATTCTCAGAAAGCATTGATTTAATGTGGCAGAGCTCTTCTGTGAACAGACTTCTTGCCCATGGGAGTCTGCCAGTCAACTAGCAGTCACAGTTCCACGTCTCTGCTGAGTTTGCATTGCCAGCTTTGAAAAACTGAGTTGTACAAACACACGATTATTCCCCTTTCAGAATCAAAGTAATAGCGTAGCCCTTGTGGCACATTCTGAGACGTTTCACTAGACTGTGTTCTTAGCTGGTGCTGGTCTTTAGTGATAGCGTACCATAGTGATCCTGTATGTCTTTAAATAAGGGCAGCACAGATAACATGTTCTGGCCTGTGAGCATTTTGGCTTGGAATATTTTTTTTTACCCACTGTAGAAATGGGGTCATCTCACATAGCAGAGGCTCATTATGATTTGGCTTTATCCCTCAAAGATGTATCAATAAGCTACACAGCATATTGATCACAATTCCCACTAACATCAATGAGATTGTTTCAAATCTCCTTCATGTCTATACATTTTCGGTTGAGTGAAATCTTTGTAATCGGCAACTATTGGTGAAGTACTATACTGGGGAGGAGGAGGCTCCTGCCACCAAATAAACATGGAGGTGGAAGAAGAGTTTGTCCCCTTATTATCAGGCATTGAGAGGGACATGGGGCTTCTTGGTCAGCATTGGGTAGGCTTTTGGCTGTGGAAAAATGCCATTTCCATAGAGGGAATGGGGCCTAATAATGAAAATATATCAATTAACTGTTTCAGTTTTTTGCAGTTTGTATGTTGATAGATTTCCAACATATATAATTGATATCATCAAGTAGAAAGACTAATTAACCACAAGTAAAAAGCAATTAATATGTTAAAATTCCGAAGTAGTTGAATCCCAGTTTCTTAAGAACATAAGAACAAGCCAGCTGGATCAGACCAGAGTCCATCTAGTCCAGCTCTCTGCTACTTGCAGTGGCCCACCAGGTGCCTTTGGGAGCTCACAGGCAGAATGCGAAAGCAATGGCCTTCTGTGGCTGTTGCTCCCGAGCACCTGGACTGTTAAGGCATTTGCAGTCTCAGATCAAAGAGGATCAAGATTTAGTATTGTGAGAATCTTATCTTAAATCAGATATGCTGTTTTCATAGAAGTGTTGCTGTTTTCATAGAAGTGTTCCAGGCAGCCCCATCCAAGGGGCCAGGAGGCCGGCTTCACAACCCCACTCCTCCCGTAGAGGCTTCCCAGTGGTGTGGGAAGGCTTGTAAAGTGCAAAAGCCTCCCTGCAGTTGAGAAGCACCCATTGGGCTTAATAGACTTATGACACCTTTTTGGTGACTTAAATGTAAAGCCCTGGCCGCCGGCGTGAGGAGCTAATAGCTGGGAAGATAACAACTAATGTCAGCATCTTCCCTGGCTCACCCTCATTCTGTCCCCACTATGCCGGCGGCGGCAGGAATGCTGAGATGCTGGAGCGGTGTCCCAGTTGGAGGAGGATGGCGGCAGCCACACACAGGTAGCACTGCTCCTCCGCCATGGTAAATATCACAGGGAGGGCAAATCTGCCCACACTGCTCCCTCAGGCAAATTTGGACCCCCATCCCCCTGCTTTTGGATGGAGCTGTGAGTGACTCATTTGATGATTGCTGCCTTCTCAGCAGTGTATTCAGTAATGCCTTTAAAACATGTGTTATGCTTATAGGACTATTACAACTTGGACAGCTTGTCTTTATTTGAAGTTGTTGATATAGTGGAGACGACACGAGATACAGTTGATGATGTATGGAGACAAACTGAATTTGAACCTTTTCCGCAGCTACGCATGCAAAACCTTTTGGATGTCATAGGTAATGAACATGGTTATGGTGAACAAATGTTTAAAAGGTAGCCTGCTGTGTAAAGAGTAGTCATTGTTTAAAATGTAGTCTTCCATGTCTGTGTTGTACTCTCTGGATCTCTGAGCTAAAGCAGTGCAGTCGTTCACTGAGTTACATCTTTCTTATGCCCGTTGAGGTAAATTGTCTTATTCTCAGAAAAGTACTTGTAGGACTGCATTCGTCACATATATAGCAATCTTACACAGAGTTACTTCATGTTTCAATCTGTTGATTTCAGTGGGATTGATGGAGAATGGATGGAGTAGCTCTACTATTTAGTTGTGTCATGTATACCCAGCTTTTCTTTATAGTGGGGACACAAATTGGCTTGCCTCATTATCTTCTCCATTTATCTCCACAACAGCCTTGGGAGGTATGTTATGCTGAGACAGTGTGACTGGCCGAAGATCACCCAGCAGTCTTTCATGGCAGAACAGAGATTCAAACCTGGGCCCCCCAGATCATAGTCTGACACTAATAAGATACTTAATGTCAGAATAGCAAGTGGTAATGTTGACTTGGGTATTGGTGTTGTTCCCCACTTCCTGTCAAGATAGCCTTTGGGTATTATATTTATAATATGCAGATTGAGAATTATACTGACCTTGAGGGTTCCAGATAAAACTTGCTTGAGTCTGCCTGGATGTCATCTTTGGATTCAGACAGACTTAAAAAAAAAATTGGCAACTCCTCAGAGTATCTTGAAGTTACACTTAAATAACAACCATAGAATATAAAAGGGTCAAGATGTCCAGTCTGTAATACGTTTAGTCTGGCAAGGCCAAGCTATGAAGTATGTATTATATTAGTCTATATTATCTATATTCACCTTAAGGCACTTGCCCATCTGAAAGCATGTTCCTGTTCCCTTATGTGGGGTCATCGTTTAGCCAAGATACAATTCTCCCAGTCATCAACGGTGGAAGAGGGTTGTTCACGTCTTTTGCCATCTGTTGTGGTGCATGGGTGACCATTTTTGTACTTTACAATCTGATTCATGTGAGGCTAAGAGTACTCATGTTGTCCTTTAAAGCGCTGAAGACCACCATGTAGATTTTTTCTCCTACAGTATCACCTTGCCGTTGTGAATCTTTTAAAATCGAATTAATATACTTCAAGAAAGGTTGTACATTGTTCGCTGTGCTGAAATCAACTTTGACAATGTGTGGATGTATTTTTGCAGCTGGTTCTCTTGGAAGATTTGTTCAAAAGAAGTTAGGAACATTAAATCTGTGGGAGGATGCCTTTCACATTGTGAAAGAAAATCTGAAAGCCGGTGTCATGATCTGTGAACAATGGGTAGCAGCTTGCAATCACCTGACGGGGCAACTGTGGCAACGTTACACCCCACACTTGTGGCAAGATGAGAAATATGTTCCTGAAACACTAGACAAACTTGGCAGGCGGCTTGAAGAGGTATTAGTTTGCTACATTTTACACTTTTAAGGGGTGGGAGGAGAACTAACTGAAGTTTTCTAAATGAAATGTTTTCTCATGGGGTGGTGCTGCAGATAGAATATTCCTTTTGGCGGAATATATGAGGTCCCACGTTTCTATTCTCTCAATCACTAGTGGAAGTGCTGCTCCAGAGACTAGGGCCAGGAGTCATGGGTTCAAGGTGAAAGAAAAGAGATTCCACCTAAACATCAGGAAAAACTTCCTGACAGTAAGGGTTGTTCAACAATGGTATGCACTACCTCGGAGTGTGGTGGAGTCTCCTTCTTTGGCGGTTTTTAAAGAGAGGCTGGATGGCCATCTGTCAGGAGTGCTTTGATTGTGTGTTCCTACATTGCAGGGGGTTGGACTTGATGGCCCTTGGGGTCTCTTCCAATGATTCTATGATTCTAAGTTTGTTTTGGTAATACAGCTGAAGAAATAACCTCCAAATAGAACCACTGGCTGAGTAAATATGCAACAAAATGATGTGATATGAAAGCAGCTTAATGAGTTCATAGGTAGACAGAATCCAGTACTGTTGGGAAGAGCAGTTTTGTTTAGCAGTACAGTGCTTACTCAGTTTCTGAGTTATCCCACTGCTGGATTCTAGGATCTCCAGCTAAAAGGAAGCTTGGGTTACAGTACTATGGAGGACTCCGAAGCATTGGAAAGCTTGACCTTGCTCAGGAATTTACCTGTCAGAAATTAATCAGAGTTGTATTCTGTCATGGAATGCTCATTCATATCAAAGAAGAATGCTTGGGAGAAACTCTTATATAAATTCCCATCAAATGCAGTTTAGTTACATTTACAGGGAATTCTCATAAACTAGAATTATGTTTTTGTATTCATTACTTCAGTTGTCACATCAGTACGTAATTATGTAATACCTTAACTATAAGAGTTAGTTACAGTAGTCTTTGTGTGTTAGTGGCGTAGGAGGTTAAGAGCTCGTGTATCTAATCTGGAGGAACCGGGTTTGATTCCCAGCTCTGCTGCCTGAGCTGTGGAGGCTTCTCTGGGGAATTCAGATTAGCCTGTACACTCCCACACACGCCAGCTGGGTGACCTTGGGCTAGTCACAGCTTCTCGGAGCTCTCTCAGCCCCACCTACCTCACAGGGTGTTTGTTGTGAGGGGGGAAGGGTAAGGAGATTGTAAGCCCCTTTGAGTCTCCTGCAGGAGAGAAAGGGGGGATATAAATCCAAACTCTTCTTCTTCTTCTTCTTAGTTCATAGAAGAAACGAGCATACTTTCCATTGAATGTTGCCTTTGTTGACATTTCTTTTTACAATTTTGGATGGGGTGGTCGTGACATCTCTCTGACTATTCCTCGTAGTTGATGCTGTTAGAAATTGAGCAGATGTTCTGTTTCTCTTTCAGGTGCTAACTATTAGAACGCTCCATGAGAAACTTACCTATTTCTTGCCGACTGGTGAACAGCAAGCATTGCACCTTGCTCAGGTGTTTGAGCCCTTTGCTGGTTTGAATCCAGTACACTATAATCCCTATACGGAGGTATAATGTTTGTATTTTACATTAATTATATGCTTACTTTGCTGATGCTTGACATTTGTATTTGATTAAAGTGTCCCAAACTAATCTGAGGCTCATTCTTTTAGCCTTTGTGGAAAGCAGCAGTATGTCAATATGAAAGAATTATTTCTCCGGCAGAACAGAAAATAGCAAGTAAGCTGAAGAGGTTTCTCTCAGAAATTCAAGACAGTCCACAACAGGTAAACAGTCTATTTTAAACAGTATGATGATTTCATTGGTGGCATAACTAGGCATCTGAAGGCACACATAGAAGTCCAGTGGTTCTTGGTTGTTTGACAGGAATTGCATATTTCAAGACAAGTGAAGCATGCCTGGAAAATTTACACTATCATGATGGATACCTCCAGCACATCAGGGAGGTGCCATCGAGCATTTAGTAATGTAACTGGCCCCTTCCACACTTGCAGAATAATGCCCTTTCAATCCTCTTTTAATGCTCGTTGAAGCTGGATTTTACTGTGTGGAATAGCAAAACCCACTTGCAAACAATAGTGAAAGTGGATTGAATGTGCATTATTCTGCACGCGCAGAAGGAGCCATTGTAAATTTAACAATGTAAATGGACTGATAATCCTACCCGCAATACTATGCACCTTTGCATAGCAAGTTCCACCCAAACACTTACTGATTGGTTCCCCACCCTAGGACATGGACAATATATATTGGTAATATATATACCCCACTAAACATTCCCTTCTCACTAGACACAGTGTGTAACAAACTTCTCAGAGATACACCTCTGAAGATGCTAGCCACAGATGCAGGCGAAACGTTAGGAACAAGATCTACCACACCACAGCCACACAGCCTGGAAAACCCACCACAACCAGTTGAATCCAGCCGTGAAAGCCTTCGACAATACTTACTGATTGGTTCCCCACCCTGGGACATGGACAATATATACCCCACTAAACATTCCCTTCTCATTGGACACAGAGTGTAACACACCTCTGAATATGCCAGCCACAGATGCAGGCGAAAACATTAGGAACAAAATCTACCAGACCAGGGCCACACAGACCAGAAAGTCCACAACAACTAATTGAATCCGGCAATACATTGCCTTCGACAATACATTGCCCTTGAAGGGTCTGTTGACCTGCTTTGATTTTTCTTCTAGGCCTACCTAGTATCTGTCAGCCTGGCTTTCTTTGGATAGCTGGAATTTGCTTTGTCAAAAATTTTCTGTCATTAGATTACTGTATTGCAATAGAATTGTATTTTTCAGGAAGAAAAATCAAATCATTGTGTTTTGTTTTAAAGAAAACATGTGTTTTATTTCTAGCTTCTTCAAGCATTTCAGAAATACAAGGAACTAGTAAAACGCCCAAGTATTAGCAAAGAATTGCTTTTAGAAAGAGAAACTTTGTTGGTGAAACTTCAAGATTCCGTTAAAGGTAACTGCTACATGTATTCCACTTACTTTACTTGTATAAGCATGCAAAACCTTAAGGTACTGTTGATGTTAAGGTACTATACCTGTAAATTTCTAGAATCCTTTATCTCTTATAAATTTTGTCACAAGCCATTTATAGGGATAAACTGAATTTTTAGGAATGCCCTGAGTCATCAGGAAATGTCTCTTTTTAACAGCAGCTAAGTTTGGTTGTATGTATTGCTTTTGCATTTGTGTAGGTGGAAACATGAATCCTTTAGCAGTATTCCTCATTTTCCCCTGCTCTCTAAAGCCAGGATTCCCCCCCCTTTTTAAAAGTTGTTCTATATTAATTGTTCTATATTTCCTGAAGGTGTCCACTGAGTGGCTAAGAAAGCTTTGGTCAGTTTATTTTTTGGTCCTGGTGTCCAAATTTCAACCCTCCAAACTAACCGTACAGTTCTGAGAGTAACGTTCATTACGTTCGACTTCAGTGGATTTAGAGGAGTGTACCTGTGCTTAAGATAGCAATATGACAATGCCATTCTATGCAGAGCTACTGCAGTCTAGGAGCACAGTCCTCATCAGATCTACTCGGAATCCTGCTGAAAGCTACTCAGTGGGGCTTATTTCCAGGGAAATGTTCTTAGGATTGCACTGTGAGCTTGTTGAAATGGGTTTGTTGAGACTGGAATAACTCTGCATAGCTTTGCATGGTACTGAGCTAGAACTAAGAAGGTCAGTGTTATTTTGAACACACTGAGTAGAACTGACTTGAAAGTGTGGGGGTTTGTGCCTTGAAATGAGATCAACAAAGCCAGTGGAAATAGAAGTTTACTTTGCCTGTATCTGGGAGATAGCCTGTTCAGTGTGTTCTTTTTTTCTTTGGACAGAAATCATGTGGGGGAGGGCCAGCTATGCAAAAAAAAAAAAAGGGGGGGGTTGCAATAGTGCCTGCTTATTCAGTTCCAGGCACATTTGAACATTTACCATATATACTCATGTATAAGTTGACCCCCATATAAGTCGAGGCACCTAATTTTACTACAGAAAACTGGGAAAATTTATTGACTCGCGTATAAGTCGAGAGTGGGAAATGCAGCAGCTACTGGTAAGCCCTGATTCTCCCTTTAAATGCACGCAGAAGGGGGCGGGTGATTTAAAGGGAGAATCTGAGGGAAATTTGAGGGTGCCTGTCAGAGGAGGAATGTTTATGTTAGCAGTACCAACATTTCAGAGTATCTTTAGGAGACCCCCCCTGATGATACCAGCCAGGTTTGGTGAAGGTTGCTTCAGGGGGTCCAAAGTTATGGACCCTCAAAAGGGTAGCCCCATCTACTATTAGCTTCCATTGGAAACAATGGGGGATGGGAGCACCCACTTTGCGGATCCATAACTTTGGACCCCCTGAACAAAACATCACCGAACCTGGCTGGTATCAGCAAGAGATTATCCAAACCTTACTTGGCTGCTGCCGTCTTAATAATGATCAAATTGCAGTCTTAAGTTGGGCATTCCCAGAGGAGTTTTGGTGGGGCCTAAAGTGTCCGAATGATTTATTAAGAGATTGCTTGATGCTGTTGCACAGATTATCGGACAGACTTTGAGACGAGATGCCATGGTGTTCCTGGAGATGATTGTGGGCCACTTGCAGGCAAAAATCTTTCTGAAGTTGTGAATAACATTGTTTGGATACGCCAGCTGGAATTGAAGGTACATGTTCTTCTCATTCTGGATGTCACATATAAGTAAATAGTGTATCGTATATTCATGTTTTCATGATTGATGTTGCATATAAGCAAATAGTGTATTGTATTTATTTTCAAGGTGCTGGTAGTCTGAACACTCAGTGGCAAGAGTTTTCCGGAAAAGGAAAGCTGTGGCTGCAACCCTGCAGTTAAGCTTCTAAAATAAATCCCATCAAAGAACAGACTGCGAATGTAGCAGATCAGCGCTCACAAAGCTTTATAACAGTCTTCCCTTCCCAGCATGTATTAAATACACTCTTTCCAATGCACTTTGCCCTTTAGAGCCATTCAGTGTCATCTGGAGCCCTATTACCAGCAGCATCCTGTTGCCAGCTTCTTTCCATGTTTCGAAATTGTGCTCCTGCTATGGTAGCATGTGGTTGGGGATCTGGAGAACAGCTGGTGGCAGGATTCTTCCAATTAGACACAGGAGGACTTTGGGTGCTTTTGAATGACGTTAGTGGATCTAAGAGCTTTGGGAAAAGTACGTGCAGAAGCAACTTGTGGGGGTGGTATCTGTGTCATGGTAGCTCCTGTGCTCCGTGAGCACAAGAAGTTCTATACCCAGTGGGAATCAAACAGCTTAAATGTACACCACTTGCCATCTGTAACACTGTTATATTTTATTTTTGCTGTCTGAAGCCTTGATTATGTATTTGGTTTGTTTAGGTTTGAATTACTCTGATTGATTAATTGTGGTTGAAGTTTTTTATCCCCAAACTTCCCCAGAGTAGAAAAATATATTTTTATTGTGTTCAAAACCATATTTTAAAAAATAAACAATGTTTTAAAAGCATCTAAGCCAAACACTAAAACTTACTAAAATATACAGAAACAAAAAAAATCGATACCAAATTAATAACTATACCCGTCACTTAAATATGCTATCAAACAGGGGGAAAGGCAACATTAAACATGATGCTTACTGTTTAATGAAATCTATACAGTCTTCAATTATAAAAACTGTCATTTTGGCATTTTTCTTACAAAACTCTTTATAGACATGTTTACTAAGCTGTTTACAAACCTTTAAGAACATAAGAACATAAGAACAAGCCAGCTGGATCAGACCAAAGTCCATCTAGTCCAGCTCTCTGCTACTCGCAGTGGCCCACCAGGTGCCTTTGGGAGCTCACATGTATGAGATGTGAGCGCCAATGGCCTTCATCGCGGCTGTTGCTCCCGATCCACCCTGGTCTGTTAAGGCATTTGCAATCTCCTCAGATCAAGAGAGGATCAAGATTGGTAGCCATAAAATCGACTTCTCACTCCATAAATCTGTCCAAGCCCCTTTTAAAGCTATAAAGGTTAGTGGCCATCACCACCTCCTGTGGCAGCATATTCCAAACACCAATCACACGTTGCGTGAAGAAGTGTTTCCTTCTATTAGTCCTAATTCTTCCCCCCAGCATTTTCAATGAATGCCCCCTGGTTCTAGTATTGTGAGAAAGAGAGAAAAATGTCTCTCTGTCAACATTTTCTACCCCATGCATAATTTTGTAGACTTCAATCATATCCCCCCCTCAGCCAGCCTCCTCTCCAAAGCTAAAAAAAAAAAAAGGAGAGTCCCCAAGCGGCTGCAGCCTCTCCTCATAGGGAAGGTGCTCCAGTCCCTCAATCATCCTTTTTGTTGCCCTTCTCTCTGCCACTTTTTCTATCTCCTCCAATATCATTTTTTTGAGAATCGCGTGACCAGAACTGGACACCCAGTACTCCAAGTCGCGGTCGCTTTTACTCACTTGCTTTATATAAGGGCAGCATGACAATCTTTGCAGTTTTATTATCAATTCCTTTTCCTAATGATCCCCAGCATAGAGAGTTTGCCTTTTTTCACAGCTGCCATGCATTGAAAGGTTGACATTCCCATGGAACTATCAACTAAGGCAGCCTAAATCCCTTTCCTGGTTCTGTGACTGATAGCACTGACCCTGCTGTAAGCGTCAATATGTGAAGAGTTTGGATTTTTTTTGCCCCTATGTGCATCACTCTTACATTTTGCTACATTGAACTGCATTTGCCATTTCTGGAGCCCACTCATCTAATTTATCAAGGTCCGGCTTGGGAGCTCTTCAGCAATCGCTTTGTGGTTCTCACCACACCCTCTACATAATTTGGTATCATCTGCAGAACTTGGCCACTGCGCTCACCCACCCCTACTTCCAGGTCATTTTATGAATAGGTTAAAGAGAACTGGTCCCAAAAGCAGGATCCTTAGGGGACACCACTCCCGACTTATCTCTCCATTGTGAGAACTCTCCCACATTTACACCCACTCTTTGTTTCCTGTTTCTCAACCAGTTTTTTTTGAAATCCATAGGAGGACTTCCCCTCTTATTCCTTCATTGCAGTGAGTTTTTTCTCAACAGTCTCTGGTGAGGGAACTTTGTCAAAAGCCTTTTGGAAATCCAAGTAGACAAAGTGTCCAACCGGATTTCACCCCCTGTCCACAAGCCTGTTTACACCCCCTCAAAAAGGAACTCTAGTAAAGTTTGTAAGAGGATTTGCCTCTGCAAAAGCCATGCTGACTCTTTCTCAGCAAGGTCTTGCTTTTCTACATGTTTTATAATTTTTTATCTTTAAATGAAAGTATTCTACTAATTTTACCAGGAACAGATGTCAAACTGAGCTGGCCTGTAGCAATTTCCTGGGTCCCCCCTAGATCCTTTCTTAAAGATTGGTGTGACATTGGCCATCTTCCAGTTCTTCAGGGATAGAGCCTGATTTCCTAGGGATAAGTTGCATATTAAAGTGAGAAGATCAGCAATTTCATTAGCTTGAGGCTCTTTTAAAGAACTCTTAGTGAGATGCAATCTGGGCCAGGGGATTTGGTAACATTTTAGTTTTATCAATGGCTGCCAGAACTTCTTCCTTGTCTACCACTATCTTCGCCTAGTTCCTCGGATTAAGCCTCCTAAGAAGCTTGGTCTCAGGTGCAGGAATGTTCCTCACCTCCTCTTGGAGTGAAGACAGATGCAAAAGAATTCATTCAGCTTCTCTGCAATCTCCCTGCCATCTTTTTAGCACACCCTTTGTTCCTTTTGTCATCCTAACTTGGGCCTACCGCTTCCCTTGCTGGCTTCCTGCTTTTGATATACTTGAAGAACTGTTTGTTGCTAGTCTCTTGATGTTCATAGCCATGCGTTCCCTCATAATCCTTTTTTTTTTTGCCTCCCTTTACAGCTTAACTTGCTTCTCTTTTGCCACCATTTGTGAAATTTCCTCTCTCTATATTCTTTGGCATCAGCCAAACTGGACTTCCATTTTCTAGTAAAGACATTTTCTTTTTTTCTGATAATTTCCTCAACCTCTTTCTTGTTAACCATGGTGGCAGCTTTCTTTTTTGGACGGCTGGGTGCTGCCTTTTCTAACCTGTAAGGAACACATTCCAGCTGAGCTTTTATTACCTGTGTTTTTAAATGAACCTCCAAGCATCCTGGACAGTTTTGACTCTCTTAGATTTTTCCTTTTCAGCTTCCTGCACTATCCCCTCATCTTTGAGAAATTTCCCTTTCTGAAGGCGGCAGTGAATGTAACTACATTGAAGTAGTTGCCACTTGTTCGCATGCTGAGATACTGAATCTGACTTAGCATTGGCTGGTAAGCTGTTCCCTATCGGCTCCAAGCAACACTGACTTCCTGCACCTGTAGGTCCTGGGTCCCACATAGAATTAGATCTAGGGATCCACCTCTCTCCTGGTTGGTTCCACAACCATCTGCTCTAAGCCACAGTCATTTAGCATATATCCAGGAATGCTCTCTTCCTTACTATGACCTGAACATGCATTTTTCCAGTTTATATAGGGGATAGTTAAAATCAAACCCATTACCACTACATTTTTGTTTTTAGCTTGGCCTCTCTAATTTCTTTTTTCCATCTCAGGAATCCTCTCTTGTGCACTTTGGTCAGGGGGGGACGAGTAATATATTCCCTAATAAATTAAACTGTCCTTCACACCTGAGTATTGATATCCACGAAGTAGGAGATTCCTGTAGGGGAACCAGCTCCCCTTGCATTGTCTATTTTATGGCGCGATACTATGCTCTCTTTGATGTAAAGGGGCAACTCCACCCCAATGCGCCCTGTCCTATCCCTTCTTCCCTATAGGAGGCCTGTAGCCTGAGGTATAACAGCATCCCACTGGGTTCTCCTCATTCCACCATGTCTCTGTAATGCCCACTATATCAAAGTCCTCCTTCAAAACTCTGTACTCTAAGCTCCCCCCCCCATTTTCTGGTCGAGATGCTTCTACTATTAGCATAGAGACACCTGTATACCCTGTCTCTGTCCTTAACCTGGGATTTATGTGCTTTACCCTCAAAGTCCTTTTTTGTAGACACTATCCCTTGTCACATGCACATTGCTATGTTCCTCAGCTTGTATGTGTGTTGATTTAGAAAAACCTCCCTCTCTGTCTGCATCCCCATAGATACTGTATTCGAACCCGAAGTCACACCTCAGCTCCATAATGTCGGCTTTTCCCCAGTGATCAGTTTAAAAGCTGTTCTGCCACCTTTTTTTTTTTAATGTTGAGCGCCAGCAGCCTGGTTCCTCTTTTGTTGTTAAAGATTGAAGCTCCGGTCTCCGCTTTGTACAGGCCACGGCCTACCTTGTCCCAAAAAGGTTCCCCAGTTCCTGGACAAATCTAGGAAACCCTCTCTGCTTGCTTTACACCACCACCTTCTCATCCACGCATTGAGACCCTGTATCTCGGCTTGCCCTGGCTTCGCCCTCTGCGTGGAACGGGTAGCATTTCTGAGAATGCCACCTTGGAGGTCCTGGACTTCAACCTGTTTCCTAGCAGCCTAAATTTAGCTTCCAGAACCTCCCGGCTACATTTCCCAATGTCGTTGGTGCCAATGTGGACCACAACTGCTGACTCCACCCCAGCACTGTCTAAAAGCCTATCTAGACGAAGCGTGACATCCGCAACCTTCGCACCAGGCAGGCAAGTCACCATGCGGTCATCACGCCTCTCACAAACCCAACTCTATACATTTCTAATGATCGAATCACCCCCTACAAGGAGCCCCCCACCTCCCCGAGGGGTATCCTCAGCGCGAGAGGATAGCTGATCACCAGTTAAGGAAGGGATCCCATCTAAGGGAGCATCTTCCCCCACCTCAGACTGGCACCCTCCATCCCCAAGGCCTTCATTCTCCATGACATCTGAAGAGATGTCACCTTGGGAAGCGGGACCCGGCTGTTAGGGTCCCTGAGAAGCCTGCTGTCTGTCACCCCTCTCTGCCTCTTTCTGCTTCTCCAGGTCCTGCCACACCTTGAAAGCTTCAAAGAGAACGCACCACGTTCCCTTGAAGTGCCAGGAGGCTCATTGCAGCTGCAGGGCACACCCATGACTTCTGTCCTGAGGTGGCGAGATAATCATACATGTGACACTCAGAGCAAAACACTGGAAAGCCCCCCATCCCCCCTGCTGGCTTTTCTGCCTTCATATATATGATTTATTTAGATATTAAGCTTTTTAGTCACTGCCCCACTGTAACGTACTATCCTGTCAAATATGTCCTTATTAATTTAAAAAACAAAAAAAATTAAATTAAAATTGCTTGGCCAGCCCGCCAATTTCGCTATCCGCTGAACCAGAGACTGAATTAAAGCCCCACCTCTCAGGACAAAAGCCCCACCTCTTAGGACAAAGAGGAACAAGAGATGAACTCTGTTAACCCCTGTTAAGCCCCACCTTCCAGATTCAGCAGCCCTACAAGAAGAAAAAGAGATAACCCCTGTTAAAATAACACTGTTTTAAAAGCTGTGGCTTTGAGAAAAGCCCTCCAAAATGAACACCAGCAGGTCACTCTGCTCTTCCTGGCCAAGTCTCTTCTGCTGCTACTCCTCTCCGCTGGTTCCAGAGACTTTATGTTTCAATTCACAATCCCTAAAGGAGGGGATAGTGTAGCCCACATCTTGCCAGTGAAAATTCATGGGCACCACCCTTTGCTGGAAGGGAGGGGAATGGAGTACAGGTTTAGCATCATATAGTGTAGGGTCAACATCAGAAGAATTGTGTGTGCAGAACAGCAAAGGAAGGACAGGCAGAAAGTAAGAAGAAGAAGGGATGAGTTTTGGATTTATATCCCCCCTTTCTCTCCTGTAGGAGACTCAAAAGGGCTTACAATCTCTTTTCCCTTTCCCCCGCACAACAAACACCCTGTGTGGTGGGTGGGGCTGAGAAAGCTCAGAAGAACTGTTACTAGCCCAAGGTCACCCAGCTGACATGTGTTGGAGTGTACAGGCTAATCTGAATTCCCCAGATAAGCCTCCACAGCTCAAGTGGCAAAGCGGGGAATCAAACCTGGTTCCTTCAGATTAGAATACACCTGCTCTTAACCATTATGCCATTGTAGTGGAGGAATAGATTGTTGACACAGTGTGTTTTCATCCGCTGTTGTATGTAGGAGTTGCATGGCAGCCTTGAGCACTACCAGTTGGGGCGCTGCCTGTAGGAAAGGAGGTTATCTCCTAGAATGCAAACACCTGAGGGTGATTAATGGCTGATATAACAAGCACCAGCTGTGGGCTAGGAAGATCAGATAACTAAGGAGGACATCAAGGCTTGAGATCATCTTTGCTAAAATGTACTCAGAGGTTTGGCTTCTTAAGGACTATTATTCAGTCTCTCTTGATCACCTAAAGAGACTTCCTTTGGTTCCTGAATAAAAAAGCTATTGGACTTTCTTAACATCTTTCAGCCAGGAGCTTTCTTGTGTTGTTTTATTCTGTCTGGAGGAGGAAACTCCTACAGAAGAGATTATTTCTTTGGAAGCCTGGGAGAAAGCTTGCTAGAGAAGTCAGCAAGCCGTTTGTTATCTGGCATGCAAAGCTACTGAGAGGCCAGAACAACATCACAGGCTCATACAGCTGTTCATCAAGATATTTCCTTCCTGGACTTTGGTATTTTTCCTCTGAAAAATTTTCCACTGAAAAATTTTCCATTTAAATAAAATGTTTATTAAATTTTTTTGTAGTTGAACGTAGAATGTAGGAAACATGGATTTTTAGGGGAACATTTTTTTTTTAGAAAAAAGGCAGTATTAAAATTTCTTTTTGTTTTGTAGAAGTTTGAGCAGTTCAGTTAGATATATGTTGATATCTTGACCTTTATGCTTTAATACGTTGGGTTTCTAGGAGAGAAACAATATCCAGATGTTAATCACTGAATCTTTTATACCTAGGTAGACGATGCTGTTAAGATCGGAGAGGCGCTTCTTTCAGATCTGTCAGGATTTCGAAACTTCCGACGAACTGCAGATGATCTTCTAGAACAGTTCAAAGTGTATGAACAAGAACAGTTTGATGATTGGTCCAGGGACATTCAAGCAGGTTTGTCAAACCCAAAGTCTGGTCTTTGGTAAGTGAAAAAAAACTTAATTGAATAAGAGTGATTTTAGTATCTATAGTTATGTAAATTAGCTAACAAACAGTTTGCTTTGTAGAGCTAGTGCTTCTCTCCAGAGCATTAAAATGCCATTTTATTACCATAGGTCTTTTACCAAAAGTTGGTACAGAGCTTATACTATAGCCAATGTACTAAAAATTACATTGTGAATGAAAATTGCATATGTGAAAAATTCTGTTTGCGTCTGCTTTTCCACTATTAAGGCCATCATTGACACAGGGATCATGCACAAGATCCTTATAATTAAATGAGCCTTATGCTATTAGATTATATGGAGAGGCACATGTGACAGACTTGATTCATTGCTTTCATGTAGCATGATTTTGAGGGTCCTGTTTGTTTTGTAAGCAGACTAAGATCTGTTATAAGGCCTAGTGAAGATCTTTCTTCTGACAGCAGACTGGAGAGGGCAGTGAACTGCGTGACTGCTGCCTTGTGGCAACCGCAGAGAAAGGAACTAGTGTTGAACTAGGACCTCAATTCAAATTCCTGCTTAGCATTTCAGTTTCTTGGGGGACCTTAGGCCAGTCACCTTCTCTAACCTTTTTGTAAAGATCAAATGGAGGTGAGGCGCCCCAGTGTGGTAAGCGGCAGTACTACAGTCAGCATTCTATTCATGTCCTGAGTTCAATGCTGAGAGAAGTCAGTTTCAGGTAGTTTCAGGTAGTTGCTCACTCAAGTTTCACTCGGCCTTCTGAGATTAGTAAAATGAGTACCCAGCTTGCTTAGGGTAAAGACTGACTTAGGTAGACAACTGAAGAAGGCAATGGCAAACCACCCCATTAACTTAGTCTGCCTAGTAAACATCATGATGTGATATGGCCCCATGGGTCAGTAATGCACTGGTGCTTGCACCTTTATCTTTGCTTTATCAAATGGAGGAGGGGAGAAACATATATGATGCCCTGAATACTTTGGAGGAAGGGCATGATAAGAAAATGTAATTGTAAAGGGTAAAACAGTCTTTGAAACACAATGAGCGTGATGTGGGGGTTCACCAGAGGTGGGATCCAGCAGGTTCTCACAGGTTCCCGAGAGTAGGTTACTAATTATTTGTGTGTGCCGAAAGGGGGTTACTAATTGGTGATTTTGCCACGTGATTTTTGCCCTTCGTTACGCCCCTCCTCTCAGCAGTTGCGCGCAGAACTTGAAGCAGTCTAGCAGGAGGTTCACTGGCATGCGTGGCAGCCTGCGCCTGCATGCATTCATTTCTCACCCAAGGACCGGCGCAG